>NC_138206.1:106936335-107161335 GCF_964194415.1 Vipera berus
GCTTTCCCCCCCCCCTTCTTTTCACCAAGCTTAAAGTAAATTCCAAAATGACTTTGAGGATGCATGGATATTTGGTTGTATCCATTTTTACCTAAACACCCCCCTTTCTTTCTGATATGTTATAACATAAATCACAATTTTATGCAATGGGTGGGTCATTTGGTTCCATCTCAGATACTTCAGAAAGTCAGTTTCAAATTTACCCTAGTATGCTTGATAATGAGTAAATTTTGTGTTTACAGATTATAATGTGAAAACCTGTATGCCATTGATATTAGCACACAGGCTTTCTTTTTCTCTCTTTATTTATTTTATATTTTTGGGGGGAGAAGATGGTGAGTAAGTGGCAGATCTCTGCCAATCAAGTAGCTATAGTAGAAAAAAAAATATGCAGAAAATATTCTTCAAACTACTACTGCTGGAGCAGCCCCCATAGAAGGAAGAAGAAAGCAAACACAATAGGGGCTCCAATTGCTGTGGCAGCAGCAGATGTACCCACTACTTGCATGTTAGGATGATATTGTCTAGACCAGAAGTCTCCAAACTTGGCAACTTCAAGACTTGTGGACTTCAACATGCTGGCTGGGGAATTTTTGGAGTTGAAATTCAGAAGTCTTAAAGTTGCCAAGTTTGGAGAGTTGTGGTCTAAAAATACCTAGGCAGCCAAGGGCAGGAATTTCAGTAAACCTGTGTGTACTGTCAATAAATCCAAGCAGAGTTCTTGGAATAAGAAAGAATCACTGCTAAGAATTACATCTACCCATCTCATTAAGTCCAGAAGGAGTGGCATGTTGTGGGTCCTGTCATTAACATTAACATATCCCCTGCCCTGTGAAATATATCCCCCACCCCCATCCCTGAGGTGAGGCTGGCCCCTATCCTGTTGGACTTTTGAAAAGCCATTAAAACATGGTTTTATCAGGTACCTTTGGGATCCCATAATAGAGAAGGATTTGCTAGATGGCTGCATGACAATTGATGTAATGGACTCTCTCTATGTTTTGCCACCCTTTTTAACATTTTTATTTTTAATTTAAATTGCCTGCTTTAATGTCTTCTTTTTTAAAAAAAAATCATTTTAAAGAACATTATGTATGCCACTCAGAATGGCTATGCAACGAAGGCACCTTCGTAAAGGTGATTAAATAAATAAATAATACCTTTGCATTTATTTCTCCTATGTGGAGATAGCTTCTTTATCATTACAGATATCGCTAATGTGCCTCTGCCATATTATGATAGCAATTAAACTTTCAAAGACTAAATATAAAGTTCAATGGTTCTGAAATCATTGTACCAAATGAGGTTAATTAAAAAGTCTCTTCAAGCTACGTTAAAAAGAGTCCTGGTGGCACATGGTTAGAATGCAGTACTGTAGGCTAACTCTGCCCACAGCCTGGAGTTCAGTCCTGACCGGCTCAAGATTGACTCAGCCTACCATCCTTCTGAGGTCAGTAAAATGATGACCCAGTTTGTTGGGGGCAATTTGCTGACATTTGTAAACCATGTAGAGTGCTATAAAGTTCTATGATACAGTAAGTCTAAGTGCTTATTGCTATGTTATAGGGCACAGAACAATATATTGAGAAACAGCTTTAGGTTTTGGGTCATGCTACACTTAAATAAAATATCTTCAGACATGTTAAGCTAAAGATGTACAACAACTTTAATGTTAAGTTGGCTTTTGAAAGCTACATGGAATCTTCTTCATCATTTTCTGATTTTGGCTTGGGTTAGATATTTTTGTTACTTAGGATGCTGCAGTTATCACTTGTTTGATTCACATGTGTGTTTATTCATGTATGTTTATTCCTGTTTTACTTATATAATTGTGTGTAATAGGGCATTATTTTTTTTATAAAGTAGCCACTTTAGTAGCCACCAAAACACTGTATCTGGGCAGTTTTTAGAAAGAGTGCCAGACTATTTCTATTTACACTTCAGTCTACATATTAATCAGGATGATGTTAATAGCAAGTTTGGTAACAAACTGAATTTCTAAAGTTTCTCTACTAGAGAAGTTTGCAAATGAAAATTTCTCTTTGGTGATATTTTGAGGAAAGAAAGTCACAATCTCTTTTTTTTCCTTTCAGAGAAAGCACCCTCAAGACATAACCAAATATAAGCTTATCATTATTTCTTCTCATTCCCTCATTTGACAGAAAAATAGTTCCTGCTTTTCTAAGATGTCTTTAAAACTGAAAATAAAGCTGTGCAGTTCTAGTTTTATACGGTAGAAAAACATTTGCTACACCTTGAAAAGAAAGAAAGACAAACATAAAAGTCAAGGTACCAATTTAATCATTCAAACAGAATAGAGCTGGAAGAGAACTTGAAGGTCTTATAGTCCAACCCCCTGCTCAACCAGGAGACCCTATACCATTTCACATAGGTGGCTGTCCAGTCTTTTTCTTAAAAACCTCCAGTGATGAAGCACTTCTGAAGTCAAGCTGTTCCACTGGTTAATTGTTCTCACTGTCAGGAAACTTCTCCTTAGTTCTAGGTTGCTTCTCTCCTTGATTAGTTTCATCCATTGTTTCTTGTCTTGCCTTCTGGTGCTTTGGAGAATAGGTTGACCCCCTCTTCTTTGTGGCAACCCCTCAAATACTGGAATGCTGCTATCAGGTCATCCCTAGTCCTTCTTTTCTCTAGACTGGCCATATCCAATTCCTGCAACCATTCTTCATATGTTTTTTGTCTCCACACCTTTAATCATCTTATTATTTAATCATCTTGTTATTTATTCATCAAAAACAACTTTAGAGTTCACTTACATATGGGTTTACACTAAATGGAAACATTAAAACTAAAAAAAAAAGATAGTCTTCTCCCAAATACCATCAGATTTCAAATACATATTAATAGAACAACCTGCACTTGAGTAGACTAATGAGAGGTTTTCCTTTCAGTCAGATCAAACTCTAGAGTAGGGGTCTTCAAACTTGGCCCTTTTATGACTCATGGACTTCAACTCCCAGAATTCCTCAGCCAGGCACGCTGGCTGAGGAATTCTGGGAGTTGAAGTCCATGAGTCATAAAAGGGCCGAGTTTGAAGACTCCTGCTCTAGAGCATAATACTTATCTGTGTTTCTTGACTAAGGGAGCCAGCATTGTCTGAAAACATTTTCCATGGTCATGTAGCCAACCGCTAGATGGACAGTAGCTGGGGCAAATAAGGGGAGCTCACCCCATTTTATGACAGCTCGGGTCTTGAACCCAGGCTGTCAACTGAATTTCAATGTGGAGAAAAGCAAAGTCTTACATTTAGGCAGGAAAAACCAAAGGTACAAATACAGATTGGGTGAGACCTGGCTTAAAAACAGTAACTGTGAGAGGGACCTTGGAGTCCTAGGGGACAGTCACTTGACTATGAGCCAGCAATGTGCAGCAGCAACCAAAAATGGTAATACAATCCTGGGTTGTATAAACAGAGGCATAGAATCAAGATCACATGAAGTATTAGTACCGCTTTATAAAATCCTAGTAAGACCACACCTGGAATATTTCAGACAATTTTGGTAACCATATCACAAAAAAGTTGTTGAGAGTCTGGAAAGAAATCAGAGAAGAGAAACAAAGATGATCAAAGGCCTGAAGACTAAAACAAATGAAGAATGGCTGTGGGACTTGGGTTTGGCTAGTCTAAAGAAAAGAAGAAATAGGGGAGACATGATAGCAGTGTTCCAGTATCTGAGGGCCTGCCACAAGGCAGAGGGGCTAGGTTGTCCACCAAAGCACCAGAGGGAAGGACGAGAAACAATGGTTGGAAACTGATCAAAGACGGAAGGAACCTGGAATTAAGGAAAAACTTCCTGACAGTGAGGACAATTAACCAGTGGAAAAAGCTTACCCCCAGAAATCGTGGGTGCTCCATCACTGGAGATTTTTAAGAAGAGACTAGACATTCACCTGTATGAGATGGTATAGGTTCTCCTGCTTGAGCATGGGGCTGGACTAGAAGACCTCCAAGGTCCCTTCCAGCTCCTATTCTATTCTATTCTGTTCTGTTCCGTTCCGTTCCGTTCCGTTCCATTCCATTCCATTCCATTCCATTCCATTCCATTCCATTCCATTCCATTCCATTCCATTCCATTCCATTCTATTCTATTCTATTCTATTCTATTCTATTCTATTCTATTCTATTCTATTCTATTCTATTCTATTCTATTCTATTCTAACTCTCCAGATGACAAGAAGTCTAAATGTTATGGACTAGGATTTTCCTCCAAGTTATTTGTTTTACAGAATAAACTAATTAGTCAAAATCACACCCATATCACACTGATACATAGTATGTATACACTTCCCATTACTGCAGGCATTTCCCTCCAGCCATAGAGGTTAACATTGGAAAACCACACCTGGACCATGTACTTAAAATAATACCATGATGCTATGGTGTGTGCTCAGTTTCAACTCTGCTGGATTAAAACAAAAACAAAAACTTGATTTTGACTGTTCTTCTTGATAGCCGGGAATTTTTTAATGTGTTTGAAACTTTCTATTCACTGATGCCCTGAAAGAAACAGACACTTTAATAGGATTGCAAAACTCCAATATGATGGATCAAAAAAGATGCTGGAAAGTCTAATGTTGAATATATTGAGTACTCTAATTGTGCCGTCTTCTAATCTAAGTGCTCATTCAGAAATGCATAAGCTGGAGAAGGTAATCCCATCCTTTTTCTTTTCTTTTCTTTTCTTTTCTTTTCTTTTCTTTTCTTTTCTTTTCTTTTCTTTTCTTTTCTTTTCTTTTCTTTTCTTTTCTATTCGGAGGCAAAAATCTAACTCTACCAAGGAATTCAAACTCAACGTCCAGAGACCCTGGGAAAATGAAAACCTCGGAAGTAAAGCTGTCAAGGAATATCTGTTTAGTTATGTGAAAACGTCTAACATGACTTTCTGTTCACTGCTGCCCTCGTGATTTCATACCTACTCCATTTCTCAGACTTTCTGTCCTTTTGTCTGCTTGCTTGACTGTCTACAGATTCCTGAGTGCTAGCTTTGTCGGCATCACATAACAGGGTCTCAAATCCTTAGTTCACTGCTTCCATTCTACTCTATTTCCTTGTAACCCAACACCAGGGTGTTCTAGCACACAAAACGTCTCGGACAGGCTTTTATTTATTTTATTTTAATTCCATTTATATCCCGCCCTTCTCCGAAGACTCAGGGCGGCTTACAAGCTTAGCAGTAGCCTTCATTCTATGTATATGCCTGCTTATTAGGGCTTTCACACACACCCCCAAGCGGCATTATTACAAAGTCAGCTTAATTGCCCCCAACAATCTGGGTCCTCATTTTACCTACCTCGGAAGGATGGAAGGCTGAGTCAACCTTGAGCCTGGTGGGATGCGAACCTGCACTAATTGCAGGCAGCTGGTGTTACTTAAGGAGGCATTAGCCCACTGCTCTTCCTTATTAAAAAGTGAAAAACAAAAAAAAACGGGCTCATTTATTTAAAAATGGATTCCTGTGGAAGGGGGAATTTTGGTTTCTATGCCATCCACCCTCACAAATGATGGAATCATTTTCCCCATTCAATAGCAAGCAATGGAAGTGGAACTACCTGCTTGTGTAGAGTTCTTTCAATTGGGGAAAATTCGGTGCAAAATTGTTGGAGAGTGGAGATACTAATGAGGATTTGGCAGGCTGGCATGACCGATAACAGCCTCTCTTGCTTTTCCAAAAAAGAGCAAAAGTAAAATGGAAAGCTAATGAATTCTCCTACTGTTAACAGGTTAAGGCAATTAGAACTCAGAAATAAAGTTGCTGCATCCAGCTCTGTTCTATATCAAGAGAACATCACGATCCTAAAATGAAAAAAAAGAAAAGAAAAGAAAGAAAGAGAAGGGTCAGCACGCTCCTGCAGATAAAATAGATAGTGAAGTTAATGTAATCTCTGCATGCTAGAACGTGGCTTGGTGCCCTGTTTTACAATTGCTGTTGCTATAATTCACTTTACTAGATTGGCACAGCTGTGGAAAGGCCAGCAGAAAGCCAAAAGAAGCAGGTTGAGTGTTTGAGATTAACAGCATCTTGCTGGTAGCATAGCCTACAGTCTGTAGCCAGACCATTTCCAGTGACCAAAAAGTAGTAAAGTATAAATAATCCTAAATTTATCTGAAGCTACTGACTATGTTTGCAACATCTGAGAAGCATACACAGTTGGAAGCAGTACTGAGGGAAGTCAGATTAGACAAACCTAAATTTGGTGCCAGCTTTTAATTTCAGATGCTCACGGTGGCTTTACTTCAGCAACTGCTTTAGGTCTCTTAGAATCTTAGCTCTGATGTTAGGCATCAGTTAATGGAAAGGTTGTCTCAGCAATTGGCTGGGAGTTTTGCATGGACATCACACTTCCCCTACAAAAAAATAGGAAGACAAGAAATACCACTGAGTAGCTGCATCTATGGGCAGGGGCTTCAAATTGGTGGTGTGCAGGCCATGCCCACCCCGGCTCCACAAAGTAAAAAAAAAATATCATGATACATCACAATACATCATGTGACACGATCAAGTTTGGCACCCATGATCTAGGGCATCCCAGCCCTGACCATTTAAACCCAATGATTTCAGGTGGGAACTGCAATAGACAAAGTTTAGCAAATTTGATTCAGGTTGTGTTTTAGATTTAGATTTTTGCTTATAAGCTGATCACCAGCCCTAATTGTCTCAGAACTGGTTTGGTTACTTCTAAACCAATGCAACGATAATCTAAATAGGAAATATTATTAAAGTACCCTTTTGCAAATCTAAATAGTAGGATATTAAATTTTATAGTGTGGCTGCCAGTGTGAAAGGGTGGATAAGGTTTGTTTTTTTTAAAATGAAAATGGTAAAAGTATCAAGAAAAAAATATTCCAGAATATATTTTAGGATGTTATGTCTATCAATTTATATAATTTATACATCTAAAGCTCATCGCTGTATCTCAGAAATAGCTTAATCTACAACCATCTCTGTTAATACTTTGGCCAAGAGAGCAGAAAAAGAGAGGCCACTTCATATGGCTTTGTTGCAAGAAGAACCGAATTTGTCTACTACAACAAAATTGTTCCTAATGTTGTACGTCAACAATTATACAGCTGGAGAAGGACTTTGTTCAAGTCTTCCTAAAACAAGGTGGATGAATCTAAAAGTTTCCAGGATGGTTGTTATGTATCTAGACTGATTTTCCGGCGTATAAGACGACTTTTGAACCCCTGAAAATCTTCTCAAAAGTTGGGGGGTCGTCTTATACGCCCAGTCGCCTTATACGCCGGAAAATCAGTGGGTGGCGTCTGGCGGGAGCCGGCAGGGCAGTCCTGCGCACGCGCACACTCCCCGGCTGCTCCTTAGCAGCTGGGGAGTTCGCGCGTGTGCAGGACTGCCCTGCCGACTCCCGTCCGATGCTCTTCGCTCTTGAGGCAGCTGCTGCCTCAAGAGGGAGGAGCCGGCTCGCTCTTCCCTCTCGAGGCAGCAGCTGCCTCAAGAGCAAAGAGTGTGGAGCCGGCAGGGAAGTCCTGCGTGCGTTTGCGGGACTTCCCTGCCGGCTCGCTCTTCCCTCGCGTCGGACGGGAGCCGGCAGGGCAGTCCTGCGCACGCGCGCACTCCCCGGCTGCTCCTTAGCAGCTGGGGAGTTTGCGCGTGTGCAGGACTGCCCTGCCGACTCCCGTCCGACGCTCTTCGCTCTTGAGGCAGCTGCTGCCTCAAGAGCAAAGAGCGTGGAGCTGGCAGGGAAGTCCTGCGTGCGTTTGCGGGACTTCCCTGCCAGCTCGCTCTTCCCTCGCGTCGGACGGGAGCCGGCAGGGCAGTCCTGCGCACGCGCGCACTCCCCGGCTGCTCCTTAGCAGCCGGGGAGTTCGCGCATGTGCAGGACTGCCCTGCCGACTCCCGTCCGACGCTCTCTAAGGGAAGTCCTGCTCCCGTCCGACGCTGCGCTTCCACCAGGCGGTGCTGGCCGAGACGAGCCAGCAGGCAGCCGCCGTGAGCGCGGCGCTGAGGGGCAGCAGCCCCACGCGCAGCAGCAGCCACCGGCTCAGCAACAGGTCCAAGTGCAGGAGCCGCACCGCCAGGCTGCCCAGGAAAAGCAGCCACACCGAGAGGCTGCACGCCCAGTCCAGCTCCATGAGGGGCAGGGTGGGAAGCCGGTCGGGAAGACGGACCGGGAGCCCGGGCCGAGTGCGCCTCGGCCGACAGTGAGAGGGAAGCGGCACATGAAAAAGAGGCTGCGGGCGGAGCTGCCCCGCCCTGCGCCGAATGGGAGAAGTTCAAGGCCTGGGGGGGGAAAACAGGAGGGGCGCCGGCCATGGCGGGTGGCGGCTGCCCTCCGGCACTGCCTGCCACCCGGGAAACGCTGCGTCTCAGGGGCCAGCAGAAGCGCGGGAGCAGTGGGAGGGCTGGCGGGGCCAGTCGGGCCTTCGCCTCCTCTGCGACGGACAGGGAGGGCAGGGCATGTAAGTATTTTCCGGCGTATAAGACAAAAAACCTTGAAAAACTTCTTAAAAGTAGGGGGTCGTCTTATACGCCAGGTCGTCTTATACGCCGGAAAATACGGTGTGTATATATATATATATATATATATATATATATATATATATATATATATATATATATATATATATATACTGCTTTATATATATAAAGCAGTATGGTGCACTATATAATAAGAGTGAGATTACTTTAACACTAAGCAATTAAACTGTTGTTTGTACAGCTATTATATCTGATTATTGCATGTGGAGCCCTCTTGAATATGATGGTATCTTGCCATTTGATGTTTCCATGTGGAGAATAAACAGAAGGTAATACCTAGATATTTCAAGAGATGTCATCTATTGAAATGCATTTATTTGCTGTTTATATTGGCAGTTGGAAAGTCCTTTAGGATCACTTTTGTTTTTGAATAATTATAAATATTCATGGTAGAAGAAGTTAGCTAATGTTTGGAGGCTTCTTTGAAATCCTATTTGAGAGGGAGAAAGGATGGCAAGAACAGAATATAGTAATCTAGAGATGGATTTGTATGTCAGCTGCAGGGGATGAAATGTGTTAATTAATACAGCCTGACAAATGCAATTAAAAAGGAAGCTTAACAGTAATATGGCAAGGATACAGCACTCTTTAATTCATATTGTGATGAGGATAGGATAATGAGAACTCCATTGTCATCAAATGAACACAGGTATTCTTGCAGAGTAGCACAATCTGCCTGAGTGACAATCAATTGAAGTCTCCCCTAATTTCAGGTACTATCTTTCTTTCAGGATTGTATCAATGCTACTGTTAGGTCAATGAAGGTAGTGAAATAACTGGCTGAGTGGAATTCCTCCCTACCCTTTGCGATGGTACAAAAAGCATTCAAATTCCTAGGGTACTCCAGATTGGCAGCTATAGAAAATATGTTTTGAGTAGATATAAAAAGATGTTCAGACTCTAGAAAGAGTGCAGAGAAGAGCAACAAAGATGATTGGAGACTAGAGGCTAAAACACATGAACAACAGCTGAAGGAATTGAGTATGTCTAGTCTAATGAAAAGAAGGAATAAGGATGAATTAATAGTAGCTTTGTGATATTTGAAGGACTGCTACAAGGAAGAGGGGGTCAACCTATTGTCCAAACCACCTGAAGGAAGTACAAGAAACTAATAGATGGAAGAAAGCTAATCAAGGAGAGAATCAACCTATAACTAAGGAGACATTTCCTGACAATGAGAATAATTAATCAATACAATGGCTTGTCTTCTGAAATTCTGGGTGCTCCATCACTGGAGAAGTTTAAGAAGAGATTGGACAGCCATTTGCCTGAAATGACACTGGGTGTCCTCCTTGAGCAGGGGGTTGGAGTAGAAGGCCTCCAAGGACCTCCTGACTATTATTGTGTTATTCTGATCTGGCTTATCTAAACATATACACATCTGAATCACTAAAATTATCTTGGGGTTTAACTTTATCTTGAGTTAGGCATTTTTGCTTCCACAAAGTATTTTAAATCAATTTGTTTTAAATTAAGATGTTGTAACTTTGTACACTTTCAGTGTACAAACACTTAAAACATCCAAGGTATCTTTACCTTGAAACAGAGTCTGAATGAAGAAGGAAATTAAATGCAACAACTTGTCATAACTGGGTCACCACAGCTCGATCATCACCAGTTTGCCCTGGCCGGTTCACCATGGAAAAAACTCACTGTGGGCCACTATTTGTAAGACAACTCACTGCAGGAGAATGCCAAAGGTGAGGGGAAACTCCTCCTCCTCCTTCTCTCTCTCCCTGTCCCTCCCTCCTTGATCTGCTTACTAATATCTCCTGAACTATATGGCAGAAATGCCTGTGCACCAAAAAATGTGTGATTCTCTACCACTTATTCTCTTCCACTGAACCATTTTTTGGTCAGGAGGTTAGTCCCTCTTCCCCTCCCTGCTTTATCCTCCATGTTTTCCCCCCAAGTCCAAGCTGTGGAGGAGGAGGAGGAGAAAGTTTGTCAAGGTAACCAGCTGATGTAAGATGTATAATGTAATGATGGAAATGACTCATCCATATGGTGTAGTAACAACAACTTGCACCTAAACATTGGCAAGACGAAAGAGATGGTGTTAGACTTCTGGACAAAAAAGGAGGAACCTGCACCACTTTACATCGGGGAGGACTGTGTAGAGAGAGTTTCCTCCTTTAAATTTCTGGGAGTCTACCTCTGTGAAGATCTGACCTGGAAAGTTAACACAACCCAGGTGGCTAGAAAGGCCCAACAGAGGCTTCACTTTCTTAGGGTCTTGCGGAAGAACAGGGTAGAACAACGGCTAATGACCCTCTTTTACCGGTCTACTATAGAGAATGTCCTCTCGTATGGTATTGTTGTTTAGTATGCTGGTCTGACAGCCGCGGACAGGAAAGTATTACAGAGGGTAGTGAGCACAGCACAAGACATTGTGGGCTGTTCCCTGACACCACTGGATGACATCGCCAGGGCTCGTTGCCTTGGAAGAGTGAGGAAGATTCTCAGGGATGACTCACACCCTGGACGGTATATAGCCAGCCGTACCAACAGGCTGAAAAATAGCTTTTATCCGTGGGCTGTTAGGCTTTTAAATGGGACATAATCCCTGTGAACTTATACAGAATTGACTTGGGAAGCCGGTGTGTGGTGTAGTTGGTTCACATGGTGTGGTAGGATGGAGGGTTTGCTGTCACTGTGTGTTGGGGGGAGAGAGCACGGGGGGAGGCTCAGCTAATCTCAATGTACACATGTTGTACTTTGACAATAAAGGTTTATTATTATTAAGAGCCTTGTATAAAAGGGAAGGCTCCAGAGATGTGTGCTCTCTCTTCCGTTTCCTGCTGTAACTGCTGTGTGTCAGAGCCTGCTGTATTAACATGTATATGTATATTGTTCCTGGTGTATGATATTGTTGATAGTGTAAGATAAGCCACCATTTAAAATAGACCACTGTTTACTAAGTTTACTCCTGGGCTATCTCAGTGCAATAAGACCGTGCATGCTCTGGCAAAGTTCCCCTTGCCTTTGGCATTCTCCCACAGTGACTTGTCCTATGGCAAGTTATCCTGTGGCACGTCAGCAAGGGTGAGGTGGCCAGGGAGTGGCAGCCAGAGCGAGCCATTGGCAGAGAGTTGTCCTAGACCCAAAGGAGATGGTAAGATAATTAGCAAGATGATTTAAAGACATTACTTAAAGTAAGTTTCCAGTTCCAGTTATGCCAATAAAATTTGTCTAAATATTATTTGCAGAACTTTTGTGGAGAAAAATAATAGGTAATAGACATTGACTAAGGTGAATTTTATTTTGTTCTGTTTTGTTTTTTCCTACTTTCCAAATAAGACACTCACATCTCTACCCAATGTCAACTCTACTCTACTTCCTTCTTCACTCTGAAATCCCCAATTTTTAGATTTTACTTTTATTACTACTGATGGAAGAGACAACTTTTTATTTATTTATTTTAACAGCTTCAGCATATGGGAGGCAGAATTGTCCCACCATATTTCAGTATTATTCTTGAACTACTCTAAAACAACTTTAAAAGGACACAATTTTGAGAGGGGAAAAAAAGCCTATATAATTTGTGGTTCAGAACAGTACAAGTTGAAATGGCGTTACAAAATAATAAGTGATTATATTAATGCCATTTAATCATATGTGCATTTTCTCTTGGTGAAATTATAATCATTTTTCCCATTTTAAAATGCTCAAAGTAATATTTAAGGATGAATTTCCATTATATTTGTTAGCAAATGCCATTAATCATTAAAAAAGTTAATCAAATAAATATACATCAATACAAAATTACTATTAAAAACCACTGTTCCTTTTATAACCTTTCTCACCTAAAATAGTGGCCTAAATAAACCTTGTTATCCCTTAATTATCATTTTTTCAAAGAAACATATTCAGGCTCTATCCTGACAACCGCTAATTGCGTGAAAAGAATTTATGTTTTCACAGATATTTGTGAAACTCCTACGTAATCAGTCTCACACAATAATAGGATCAAATAAAACAACCAAAGTGATAATATAAACACTCCAAAAACAGAAGGGGAACATAAAATTATATTATACAGAGTGATAACTTGATATATACTAGTAGTGCCAGAAAGAATGGAGCGACTGGGCCAAAGCCGAAAGGACGCTCAGCTGTGGATGTGTCTGGTGGTGAAAGGAAAGTCCAATGCTGTAAAGATATTTTCTCCAACAAAGAATTGAGGCCTTTGAGCTATGGTTCTGGAGAAGACTCCTGCGAGTCCCTTGGACTGCAAGGCAATCAAAACGATCAGTCCTAGAGGAGATCAACCCTGACTGCTCTTTAGTAGGCCAGATCCTGAAGCTAAAACTCAAATACTTTGGCCACCTAATGAGAAGGAAGGACTCACTGAGAAGAGCCTAATGCTGGGAAAGATTGAGAGCACTAGAAGAAGGGGACGACAGAGAATGAGGTGGCTGGATGGAGTCACTGAAGCAGTAGGCGTGAGCTTAAATGGACTCCAGAAGATGGTAGAGGACAGGAAGGCCTGGAGGAAAATTGTCCATAGGGTCGCAATGGGTCAGACACGACTTCGCATCCGTCGAAACGTTGCGCCTACACCTTTAGTTCTACGCGGGAAAAAACCCGAATAACCAAAGATCCACATACAAACACCCGCAAAAACCTCAGAAAACACACACACACACACACACACACACACACACACACACACACACACACACACACACACACATATATATATATATATATATATATATATATATATATATATATATATATATATATATATATATATATATATATGGGATTTATATCCCGCCCTATCTCCTGAAGGACTCAGGGCGGCTCACAATAAAACATATAATAAGTGCATAAATCAAGATAAAATGAAATTGAGAACATCAGTGCAATAAAAATTAGAGAATTTAAAAATGAATTAAAAATACTAAATATAAATTAATTAAAATGCCTGTCAGTCTAGGTCAGCTTGGTGGAACAGGTGTGTTTTGAGGCCGCGGCGAAAGGATTGGAGGTTTTGGGCTATCCGAAGCTCAGGGGGGAGCTGATTCCATAGGGTTGGTGCTCCCACAGAGAAGGCCCTCCCCCTGGGGGTCGCCAGCCGACATTGCCTAGCTGACGGTACCCTGAGGAGGCCTTCTCTGTGTGAGCGTACTGGACGATGGGAATTTGTTCCCGGCAGCAGATGGTCCTGCAAGTATCCCGGACCTAAGCCATGTAGGGCTTTAAAGGTAAGTACCAGCACCTTAAATCTCACCCGGAGGGCAACTGGTAGCCAATGCAGCTCACGCAGGAGGGGTGTAATATGGGAGTATCGGGAAGCTCCCATCACAACCCGTGCAGCTGCATTCTGCACCAGCTGAAGCCTCCGGGTGGTCTTTAAGGGCAGCCCCATGTAGAGAGCATTACAGTAATCAATACGGGAGGTAACGAGTGCATGGGTGACTGTACGTAGGGCATCTCGGTCCAAAAAGGGGCGCAATTGGTATATAAGACGAATCTGGGCAAATGCCCCCCTAGCCACGACTCCAATATGATCTTCAAAACTGAGTCGTGAGTCTAGGAGGACGCCCAGATTGCGTGCTTTATCAATGGGAGGTAACATCTCTCCTCCTATAGTCAGAGATGGAACCTCTTGGACTAAACGAGATGACGGTATGTACAGCCACTCAGTCTTGGCTGGGTTGAGTCGAAGCCTGTTTTCTCCCATCCAAATCTGTACCGCTTCCAGACAACGGGACATCACATCGAGGGCATCACTGGGTTGGTTCGGGGTGGAGATGAATAGCTGGGTATCATCAGCATATTGATGATATTTCACCCCGAAGCTACGGATGATCTCTCCCAGCGGCTTCATATAGATGTTGAACAGGAGGGGCGAGAGCACCGAACCCTGAGGCACTCCACAATTAAGAGGCCTAGGGCTTGACCTCTGCCCTCCTGCCAACACCGTCTGCGAACGGTCCGAGAGGTAGGAGGAGAACCACCGCAGAACGGTGCCTCCCACTCCCAGCCCCTCAAGACGACGCAGTAAGATACCATGGTCGATGGTATCAAAAGCCGCTGATAGATCTAATAGGACCAGGACAGAAGAATAACCTCTATCTCGGGCCCGCCAGAGATCATTCACCAGCGCGACCAATGCCGTCTCCGTGCTGTGCCCTGGTCTGAAACCCGATTGGTACGGATCTAGATATTCAGCTTCCTCCAGGTTCAAAGGGAGCTGTCGTGCCACCACGCTCTCAACGACCTTCGCAAGGAAGCGAAGGTTGGAGACAGGACGGAAGTTGTTTAAAACAGCTGGGTCCAGTGCCGGTTTCTTGAGGAGGGGCCTTACCACCGCCTCTTTCAAGGCAGCAGGGAAGTACCCTTCACTCAGTGAGGCATTGATAACTGCTAGGAGCCAGCCTCGTGTAACCTCCCGAGAAGCATAGACTAGCCAGGAGGGACACGGGTCCAACAAACATGTGGCGGCACTTAGTTTCCCCATGATCTTGTCCACTTCATCCGGAGTCACAGGATCGAACTCTTCCCAAATGTACTTGGCCAACTTCATCGTTTTCCTCTCGTTAGATACTGCCCAGTCAGAGTCCAGACCAGCCCGAATCTGAGCAATTTTGTCCACCAGATATTTACTAAATTCCTCAGCCCGTCCATGTAGGGGGTCCTCTCCCGTCTCTTGACTTAAAAGGGAGCGGACCACTCTAAATAGGGCGGCCGGGCGATTATCTGTGGACGCAATGAGGGTGGTGAAGTAGGCGCGCTTTGCCACCCTCATTGCCACAAGATAGGATCTAGAAAAGGATCTTAACTGTGTTCGGTCAGACTCAGACCGACTGGCTCTCCAAATGCTCTCTAGGCCCCTTCTCTGGCGCTTCATCTCCCGCAGGTCCTTGGAGAACCAAGGAGCGAGTCGGGACTTGCGCCGGGTCAGAGGCCGCAAAGGGACAACGCGGTCGAGCGCCTCCGAAGCAGCCTGTTGCCAGGCATTAACTAAGGACTCGACCGGGTTGTGGGAGAGGGAGGTGGGAATCGGTCCAAGCGCCATCTGGAATTTATCTGGGTCCATCAGGCGCCTGGGGCAGAACCACCTGGTCGGTTCCGCTTCCTGACATCGGGGGTGACGTGACGGAGGCCCAACCGCAGGAGGTAGTGGTCTGTCCATGAAAGGGGTTGTGATGTTGGAGTAACCCCACCCAGCCCATTTAGCCACTGCCCAGAGACAAAAATTAGATCCGGCATGTTTCCTCCCTCGTGAGTTGGGTCCTGAGTAATTTGAGTAAGGTCCATGGCCGTCATGGAGGCCATGAACTCTCGGGCCACTTCTGATGCACTGCCCAGGGAAGGTAGATTAAAGTCTCCCAGTACCATAAGCTTTGGAAATTCAACCGCCAATCCTGAGATGGCGTCAGGTAGCTTGGGTAGAACTGTTGCTGTGCAGCTTGGAGAGAGGTATACCAGAAGTAGGCCCAACTGACCACCAGGACCCCACCTTAAGAGGAGGGATTCACATCCGTCTATCTGAGGGGCAGTGGCCTCCCGCGGATGGAGGGTCTCTCTGATAACGATCGCCACGCCACCTCCCCTACCCTGAGCTCGAGGTTGATGTAGCACACGGAAACCTGGGGGGGATAAATCAGTCAGAGGGACCCCTCCCTCTGGGCCCAGCCAGGTTTCCGTGATGCATGCCAGGTCTGCGCCTTCCTCCTCGATCAAGTCATGGATGAGGGGAGCTTTATTCACAACAGACCTGGCATTAAAATAGATCAGCCTGAGCTCAGGAGTCAGACCTCCCTCTTCCCCAGGGCAGCAAGCGGAAGCCAGAGGGTCAGAGCGCGCCACAGCAAGAAGATAGCGTGGGCGTGATCTCAGAATACGATATGACCCTCTGCTCCTCCATCTGCTGACATTCCCAATTACTGTGGGGATCGGTATCCCTGTCCCATCCCCCTGGTTTACAAGACTCTCCATGGCCCTCATATTGCCGCGACCATTGGCCAACTTAGGCTGAGACAGGTCCGGTGGGATCTTCCCCTCGATTTGCTGGACCTGACCCTCCCCCCTCCCTAACCCTTCAAAAAATTTTAAAAGAAAACCCAAGAGCCTCTTCTTGGCGCCATGCCACCTCTCGGGGTCCCAGGACCCGTCATTAAGGAAACGGCGGCGTAGGTCTGATGGCCATCTCTGAGAGAGTGGGGAAGCTCTCAGGGCAAGTAGCTCACTTCTGGTGTAAGCCATCAGAGGTGGAAATAGGAGTAAAGGACGAGCTGGTAGGAACAACTGCATATCAAGACCACAGAGCTGAAGTAGTGGCTCCTATATATATCCCCTTCATGGATAGGGGCTTTCGTAATTCAATGAAGCTATGAGCTATGCCGTGCAGGGCCACCCAAGATGAAAGGTCATAGCAGAGAGTTCTGACAAAACGTGATCCACTGGAGAAGGAAATGGCAACCCACTCCAGCATCTTTGCCATGAAAACCCTATGGACAGTACCAAAAGGCAAAACGATATGGCGCTGGAAGATGAACCCCTCAGGTCGGAAGGCATCCAATATGCTACTGGGGAAGAGCAGAGGGCTAGTACTAGTAGCGCCAGAAAGAATGAAGCGACTGGGCCAAAGCCGAAAGGACGCTCAGCTGTGGATGTGTCTGGTGGTGAAAGGAAAGTCTGATGCTGTAAAGATTTTTTCTCCATAGGAACCTGGAATGTAAGATCCATGAATCAAGGAAAGCTGGACGTGGTCAAACAAGAGATGACAAGACTGAACATCGACATCTTAGGTATCAGCGAACTAAAAAGGACAGGAATGGGTGAATTTAATTCAGATGACCATCAGGTATACTACTGCGGGCAAGAATCCCTCAGAAGAAATGGAGTAGCCTTCATAGTCAATAAAAGAGTAGGAAAAGCAATACTGGGATACAATCCTCAAAATGACAGAATGATCTCAGTTCGAATCCAAGGCAAACCATTCAATATCACAGTAGTCCAAGTCTATGCCCCAACCACCAGTGCTGAAGATGATGAAATTGACCGATTCCATGAAGCCCTACAGCTCCTTATAGAACTAACACCAAAAAATGATGTCCTTATCATCATGGGGGATTGGAATGCTAAAGTAGGAAGCCAAAAGATAACTGGAATAACAGGCAAGTTTGGCCTTGGAGTACAAAATGAAGCAGGGCACAGGCTGATAGAATTTTGTCAAGAGAATATGATGGTCATAGCAAACACTCTTTTCCAACAACCCAAGAGACGGCTCTACACATGGACATCACCAGACGGTCAACACAGAAAGCAGATTGACTATATGCTCTGCAGCCAAAGATGGAGGAGCTCTATACAGTCAGTAAAAAGAAGACCAGGAGCTGACTGTGGCTCAGACCATGAGCTTCTCATTACAAAGTTTAGGCTTAAACTGAAGATTTCGAAGAGGCAGAGGAACTAGAGATCAAATTGCCAACATATGTTGGATCATGGAGAAAGCTAGGGAGTTCCAGAAAAACATCTACTTCTGCTTCATTGACTATGCTAAAGCCTTTGATTTTGTGGATCATAACAAACTGTGGCAAGTTTTTAAAGAGATGGGCATACCAGACCATCTTATTTGTCTCTTGAGAAACCTATATGTGGGCCAAGAAGCAACAGTGAGAACAGGACACGGAACCACTGATTGGCTCAAAATTGGGAAAGGAGTCCGGCAAGGCTGTATACTGTCGCCCTGCCTATTAAACTTATATGCAGAGCACATCATGAGAAAAGCAGGGTTAGAGGAATCAAAAGTTGGAATTAAGATTGCCGGAAGAAATATCAACAACCTAAGATATGCAGATGATACCACTCTAATGGCAGAAAGTGAAGAAGAACTAAAGAGCCTTTTGTTGTGGGTGAAGAAGGAGAGTGCAAAGCTTGGGTTGAAACTTAACATTAAGAAAATCAAGATCATGGCATCCGGCCCTCTCAATTCCTGGCAAATAGATGGGGAAGAAATGGAGGTAGTGACAGATTTTATTTTCCTGGGCTCCAAGATCACTGCAGATGGGGACTGTAGCCAAGAAATTAAAAGATGCTTGATCCTGGGGAGGAAAGCCATGGCAAATCTAGACAGCACACTAAAAAGCAGAGACATCACCCTGTCAACAAAAGTGCGTATAGTCAAGGCTATGGTCTTCCCAGTTTCAATGTATGGCAGTGAAAGCTGGACCATAAAAAAGGCTGAGCGCCAAAGAATTGAGGCCTTTGAACTATGGTGCTGGAGAAGACTCCTGCGAGTCCCTTGGACTGCAAGGCAATTAAATCGGTCAGTCCTAGAGGAGATCAACCCTGACTGCTCTTTAGAAGGCCAGATCCTGAAGCTAAAACTCAAATACTTTGGCCACCTAATGAGAAGGAAGGACTCACTGGAGAAAAGCCTAATGCTGGGAAAGGTTAAGGGCAAGAGAAGAAAGGGACGACAGAGAATGAGGTGGCTGGATGGAGTCACTGAAGCAGTAGGCGTGAGCTTAAATGGACTCCAGAAGATGGTAGAGGACAGGAAGGCCTGGAGGAAAATTGTCCATAGGGTCGCAATGGGTCAGACACGACTTCACAGCTAACAACAACATTATATATAATGTATATATATAATGTTATATATATGTATATATAACATTATACACACACACACATACACACACACACAGTACATGATGAATATTCTCTGATGGATAATAAGAATTTGTTCCAAAGCTTTGCTATTTTTTCAGTGCATATTTTTGTTGTAAATTCCAATTGCTATTAACTGTATCAGACTGCCATGAATAAAATAAGAAATCAGTTTAGGAAATTGTTATAAAATATTAGGTAAATGAATTAATCTTAACAGGAATAATCTGTAAAAAAAATTCAGATTTCACTTTCCTTGCATGTACAATTAGATATGTTTATGACATTATTTTTTTTCAAACAGTCTTACATAGAATTTAAAAATATTTTTCAGTATCTGTAGGAATTGACAATGGACACCAGTAGTTGCCCAAAAGTCTGTACTCATTTTCAAGCCTGATCATTTTATAGGCATTGACAAAGTGAATCCAACCACTACTGCAGATGAATCAGTTCCATAATTTTCTACAAGAAATTTTCTTCACGTGTGGAAATGTATTTTTTTTTTGTAATTTTTGAACTACTTAAAATGAGTCTTTGTAGTATAATATCTTATAATATCTATCCTATTATTAATAGCCAGTCTGCTTAGGTACTCACAATTATTTCTATTTAAGCCTTCTATGCTTAATTGCAAAATATGGATCCAGGATCCAATATCTTTTGTCAATGAGTTCTTAAAAAAAACTCTGTTGTAATCTAATAGCTGCATGTATAGTTTTTAACCAAGAGGGATGCAGTATCCAATTTGGACACCATGTGTGTAGGCTTTTAGCCACTCTATTAAGACAATATGTTGTCCAGGGTACACCATTGTGCAGGTAGTATACACTTCATACCCCTGCATGACCTGTGCAGTTACTAAATAAATAAATATAAATAAATAAAAAAGATACCAAGACATAGCATTCATGCAAAGATTAATGACTGTAGGACAATGTGGCCACTTAAATAATCCTCAACCCACTGCCTTCATAAATATTACTCAATTTTAGATAAGGGGGAATTTGAGAAATAAGCTAAAAACATGTTTATACTTTTGTACTCAGTTGGGCATGCAGAGGCAAGGAACAATGTTTCTACAAGCCACATTCATTTCTGAATAAAATCTTCATTCAAATCATTCCAACATTTGGTCAAGACACCAAATGTTTTAAACTGATGGAGCCAATTGATGTTCCAAATTGATGGAACACATCTTAATGTTGTGTCCCATGAATTTATTGATTCAGGCCTTTGTTTGCTTAGCTTAATACTTGTTGAGAAGGAACCAACCTGGCAGGGAGGAGGGCTCAAGAGTAGAGTTATTTGGAGATAGAACCAATCCTTACCTATTTATTTCCAAGGGAAAACTGTAAATTTGGGGAGATTCTGTACTATAGGCAGAATGTGATAAAATAGTTAGCTTGAATTCTGCACATAAAGGTCTGGTTGTTCATACCTGAGATTACCTGAAGAAGTCATAAGCCTTTCTAATAGACTAAAAATGCCTTGTCAAGAAGAAATACAGTTTTATGTCAGATAATGCATTCTGACACAATATGATACAAGTATAAGTAAGACAATTGAAATATTGGAACTGTGAATAGGGTTGATAAAACTCTCAATCTTTTTAGACAACACTCCTGGTCATTAAAGTTCAGAAAATATTTGCTTGAGACACAAATGTTTTAAGCCAGATCAACATGATTCCATATCACAATGTTTTCTGAAAGTGAATTTCTATCTACTATGTATCCAAGTTTGTAGTATATGCTAAGCCACAATAAAACACATATACAACAACGTAGGGAACTATTGTAAATTTGGTAACTTCCAAAAAAAGGAGGTTTAAATGCACATTTAGCATACTAAAATCAAATTAGAATTCCCGTTGAATTCACTTAATCCATTGTTCTAAAGTGATGACCGGCAGAAATCAAAGATATTGTAGAATTGTGATATAAAGGCTAAATATAACCTTGGGAGTGAAAAGAAAACTTGAGTGGAATATAAAATAGCTTCTAATCTTTTGATCTAATCTAAAGCATGACTGAATCATTGCCAATTATGTCTTAGAAATGTCTTGCAACATTAAAAAATATTTTGAAATAGATGAACGTTAGAGGTATAGAATAGCACAATAGTTCCACACTTGGCACAAACATGTGTAGTATGAATTTGCAGATAATAGCAGTGTATTTGTATAATTTCTATTCACTTAAAAGGAAATTCCATTATACTCAGCATAGGAGGATTATTTGGCTCTAATGCTAGAAAAGATAAGAGGAAAGAAAGAAAGAAAGTAACTAGCAAGGAACATAAATCAATGCATTACAGTAGCTGTGGATGTGCTGCCACAAGATCAGAAAAACCAGTTTACTGATAGATTTGCCATGGATAAAAATCTATTTATAAGGTCCCTAAGAATCAATACTGATGTAATGGCACATAATCAATCAATCATTGGGAATATTCATTGATTGAAAATCATAAGCTTACAGGCTAAGTGCCTAATCCTGAAAATATTTATCTTTGCATGAAGATATGCCCCTGAATGAAATGAAATGAAACATCTAAATATGCAAACAAATATATTCGATTTTACCATTTAATTATTTTCTTTTGCCACTGGATAACAATAATCCAACAGTTTGTTCTTTGGGGAATTCTTTAAATATATCTGCCAGAAAAGGGAACAGTTGGGGAAATGCACTAGTTTTGTTGGGAGGCAATACACAATCCATTTCTGGGGATGCTAGATGGTCAATCTAAGGTAATCAAGAACCTCTTGCCCCTACTTTCTTAGCTTAACTCTTGGCTTAGATGCCTAAGAGTAAATAGGTAAAGGTAAAGGTTCCCCCGCACATGTGTGCTACTCGTTTCCGACTCTAGGGGCTGGTGCTCATCTCCGTTTCAAAGCCGAAGAGCTAGCGCTTGTCCAAGGATGTCTCCGTGGTCATGTGGCCAGCATGACTAGATGCCAAAGGCGCACGGAACGCTGTTACCTTCCCACCGTAGTGGTCCCTATTTTTCTACTTGCATTTTTACGTGCTTTCGAACTGCTAGGTTGGCAGAAGCTGGGACGAGTAACAGGCACTCACTCTGTTATGCGGCCCTCGGGATTTGACCCGCCAAACTGCCGACCTTCTGATCGACAAGCTCAGCGTCCTAACCCACTGAGCCACCGCGTCCCTTACTAAGAGTTAATATTGTTACTCAAAACTCCAGAATGGAAAAGGAGAAGCCTGGTTTCACCTCCAGTTTTTGCATTTTGTATTATATTTATCAATCACAATTTGAATTGTGAAGTGTCACTAAAAATTCATCTCACCTTCCATAGGACTGATACTAACGTGGTTTATTTATTTTAGACAATTTGAGGAATAGGTCACTATTAAACATTACACCTTTCTAAGCTTCTGTGGAGAAGAACTTTGAATACATTTTCATGAGGAGACTACTTCTGTCATAAACACTGCACAAAGAATATTTCTTTCTGAAATTTTACCAGTTACTTTCCTGGGTATATAACATAAAAACTATTTTAATTGAAAATAATTGAAATATATATATATATATATATATATATATATATATATATATATATATATATATATATATGTATATGTATATGTATATGTATATGTATATGTATATGTATATGTATATGTATATGTATATGTATATGTATATGTATATGTATATGTATATGTATATGTATATGTATATGTATATGTATATGTATATATGTATATATATATGTATGTGTATATATATATATATATATATATATATGTATATATATATATGTATGTATATACATATATATATATATATATATATATATATATATATATATATATATATATATATATATATATATATATGAATTTCCTTTGTTTTCACCGCATCCCTGTTTTTAATAAAAAGTCCTAAATTATTATTTTTCTGACAAGAGAAAATTAGTTCATCAGATTGTCAGAGCCATAAAAATTATGGATGAGGGAAGGCTTTTCATGAAATGCTGTACAGCAAATTTATCTTGTTTTGCAATTTTCATTTTAGAATATCAAGTTGAGGTTTGTTAACTGTAAGCCACAACAAGTAGTGAATTGTGTGGGGTTTTTTCTCTGAATGTAACTAAGATTATAGGTTAAAAATAATAAATTCATGGGGTAGAAATGAATAGATTTATTTATTTTTTTAAAATAAGATACATGTGTAGATATAGCTGCTCTTCATATTCATATAAAGTGAATTCCTTTCCAGCATTTATCAGGATCCTGGATGAGAATATTTCAATGTAAATCCCAGTAAGATCTTCTGGATTAATCTTAACCTAGTACTACAAAGAAAAAAAATAGCACAATTTCCAGGTACTTGTTTCATAGGAAACTAGACTTTTAAAAGACTGGACAACCACTTGTCTGGAATGGTATAAGATTTCCTGACTTGGTTATTCTGTTCTGTTATTGTTAAATTACTAACACTACTACTGCTGCTTCTGCTTCTGGTACTACTACTACTAATACCAATAATACCAATAATAATAATAATAATAATAATAATAATAATAATAATAATAATAATAATAATAATAATAATAATAATAAGAAGAAGAAGAAGAAGAAGAAGAAGAAGAAGAAGAAGAAGAAGAAGAAGAAGAAGAAGAAGAAGAAGAAGAAGAAGAAGAAGAACAACAACAACAACAACAACAACAACAACATAATTTATGTTTTATTTCTGCTTCAAATGTCAGGTTAAATGAATGTCTGTGTTTATTCATGTTAGCTCCATTAAACTAAAGAGTGCTTTTTCAGCAGAAGGTTAGAATAGAAAAAAAGAATGCTTGCTTTTAAGGAAAAACAGCTGTGCCTGCTATTTAAATTATTATTTTTGCTTTAGATCATTAATAATATGAACCATTTAGATGTACAGATTTGCATATGAATAAAATAATATTTTGGATATGTGCAGCTTGAATGTAAGCAGATTTATTAAGAGGCCAACTATTTTTATAGGACTTCTTTCTAAATACAGTAAGCATGTTGATGATAAAATTGTAATTTTATTTTGAAAGGTAGAATATTGTTGACAGCCTTCAGGCCACAAAACACAATTACACACATGTAATTATTACTAAAAATTATAAATAGACATAAAATAAAGTAACATTACTTGAAAATAAAATAGTAACAATAATATAGGCAATACTTTGAAAAAAATATACAAAGTGGTTATAACAGACACAACATTAGCAGGGTGGGTTCCTCTTGTCATGTACATGTGTACATACAACTTGGGCAAGCCCAACAATATTTGGCACCTATTGGGGACCTAATTGTAAATGTCTTATTAAATGAAGTAGGTTTTCTGAACCATAAATTAACTATACTAGCTGTGTTTTCCAAATAAAATTTAAGCATTACAGCTGGATGTAGAGCTTCAGATAAATCCAGAAAGGGAATGATGAAAATGGGACTAATATTGAAACTTAGTTTGAAAGAAATACGATGCAGAAAATTAATATGCACTTAACCAATTTGTAGCTCAGTGATTGTATTTGCACAAAGCAAAGTAGCCATTGACAATTTAGCATCATCCACTGGGCAGACTCAACCCCTGCAGCTAATGTATGGTTCAGTGTGTGTGTGCAAATCTAGAAAATTAGTTTCATAGCATGATAAGTATCTATTTTCTCCATGATTGGATTCAGAATAAATGTGGTAGACTGGGCAATCAGGTTGCTTAAAGCTTCTTGTTGGGAAAAAAAAAAAATCTGCTATTCTGGTAATTAGCCAGGATAGTCCATAATGGGACAGTGATGTTGCCAGTACCTCTCCCAGCTCCTACCTCACTTGCTATTCTTACAACATCCAATTATCCTTGGTGCTCTTTGAGCTTGCTAGTTTTATTGGAGATGTTTCATTACTAATGCACTGATGATGTGACTAGATTGGTAATGCAATGTCTGCAAGAAAACCACCAAGTTCAGAGAGCATCAAGGACCCTACAATTCAGTTATCTGCCCTCTCCAAAAGGTGTCCATGTTTCCACAGCAATTCTCATTTTCCTTCTTTGCCAAATCCTGGCGAATTATAGATTCAAACAGTTGGTAGTTTCAATTTAGTGTGTTAAAATCATGGAATAGTGCTTTTGACTGTGGTACATTTGAATTTAAACCAGCCAATTGAAGACTGGAATGTAAGGCAAAATGCCTATTACCTTACAAAGTGGGAAAAACACTCAGTGAGTTCCTTGATCTCCTCAAAATTGTCTGCAAGCAATTCATAAGAAAAGGGAGATTTGCTGGCTCATAAAAGCATCATGGTGTGCTTATATAGTTAAAATGTTTTGTGGTAGACACTATACTATCATTCAAAGGAAGCATTTCTTTTTTTACTTAGAGCTATCATTGGTAGGTACCATTCTCTTCCATAATCATCAGGAAGGCAGATATTTTGTTCCTCCTTAAAGACAGCAGCTTCATCATTAAACTTAAATTGGTCACTGCAAGATCACTGCAGTACTTTCATATTAAAAGATGCAATAAAAATAAACTTCATCATAATGGTAGATACGAGTTATGCGTGTTTATTTGCAATGTTTTTTAAATTAAAATTAGGCACAGGACTTGAAAAAGATTTGCTAATGCATTCAAACACCATGACCATGGTGAAATAATTAATATTTCATCTGAAGCTGCTGCAGTACAGATATAAATTTCTGTCTAAGTGAAAAAAAATAGCTTTAGGGTAAGTTTGTTAGCATTATAATGCAGTGAGAAAAAGTTACTTACTGTAAATGAGTAGGATCAGTCTGTTTTCCATGGCTTAACAAGAATAGCAGACTCAAACTATATGTTTCATACAAGCTCAGATATAGGTTAGATATATTGGTTAGATATATAGGTTAGATATATTGAATCCAATGATTGGTTGGTTTATTTATTTTTAGATTTATTGTACACCCCATATTAATTGTTCCATTTCAGATATACTGTACGTAACAATGTAAATAACAATTTTGAGAACTTGGTTAGAGGGGGGGGACTCCAAGTCACCAAGCCACCTTCCATTCATTAAGATATTTATCTATTTAGCATATGTCAATGTTATTCAGCCAGGAGACTACAATGCTAAGGTAGGATAGCAGTTTGGCTGCCTAAGACTGCTTAGCCCTGTTTGGTTCATGCTTGCCTGTTTTCCACGGTGCGCCACAGAGACCAAGCTAGCTCTGCACCAGAAATATGAGTGGCTTTCCTGCAGCTACTAGGGCCCTCTCATTCCACTGAAGCTGGCTAACAAAAAGGCCAGCACCAGCAAAATTCTAACAATCCACACAAAGTGTTGGCTCATCTCCCCACTGAAGTGGTACCTATTTGTCTACATTCATAGAAAACGCTTTTGAACTGCTAGGTGGGCAGAAGCTGAGGTGAGTGATGGGAGCTTCCAAGCTGCTGGGACTCAAATTAAGAAGAGACTGGACAGCCATTTGTCCGAAATGGTATAGGGTTTCCTGCCTAAGCAGGGGGTTGGACTAGATGACCTCCAAGGTCCCTTCCATCATCATCATCATCATCATCATCATCATCATCATCATCATCATCATCATCATCATTATTATTATTATTATTATTATTATTATTATTATTATTATTATTATTATTATTATTATTATTATTATTATTATATGCTGGATCAAGGACCATCTCCAGAATCATTAAGCCACTGGGCCACCACTTCTCTTCATTAAGGAAAACCATTGCTCATAGTCCCAAATTGTAGCCTTATCTATAGCAGCAAACTGGCAGTCATCTATTAAAAAGAAGTATGAATTTGATTCTACTTTCTTTGGTGAATTTGATTTTTCCCCCTCCTTTACTATAATCCTTTTTGGCTCTATTCTATAGCTCTTGATTACTCTTCATTGTGTTTGAATTCTATAAACATTCCAATTGAACAGACTCCTATTAATCATAATTATCTATTAATATATTTATTTTTCTAGGGTGGCAAAAAATCTGATCTAAAATATGAATACATCTAACGTTCTGAGGCATTTCTTAGAGTAACATGATGGGGTTTGCACATTCCTTTGTCAAGATGAAACTCTCAGGCTGGTCCATGAAATAAGGGTTAATTTATTTTTAATTACGTTTATTTAATTAAGCTTCACCCTTTTTTTAATAATTGAATCTCTAATAGAATGCAGAGCTGCAGGGAAGCAAATCATCATCACTGCATGTAATCCTTAATTGGAAATGATAGAACTCCACAAAATGAATCATTGTTGCAGAGGATAAGATCAAATGCTTTGTGGAACACCTCTTAGATCTACTATCAGGTGTATCACAACAAATAATCCCTGAAAGATTTGGTTACACTGTAACTAATATCACTAATTGTGAAATAATGAGGAGGTTTCTGTAACCGTTACAGACACCTCCTCATTATTTCACAATTAGGAACAATGAAAAGTGCCTGGTAAGGACAGAGAGTAATAATAAAGATGAGAAATCAATCCAGGAACCAAATATAATAATACAAATAGTAATACTAGTAATACAAATATCACTAGACAGTTTCCAGGTGGGATTGTAAGGTAAAATGATTATTTCATCTTTCAAAAGAGTCTCCATGTTGGTTTTTTTTAACATTTTTGTAGCAGAA
Organism: Vipera berus; assembly: GCF_964194415.1. Taxonomy (NCBI): domain Eukaryota; kingdom Metazoa; phylum Chordata; class Lepidosauria; order Squamata; family Viperidae; genus Vipera; species Vipera berus. The sequence continues at coordinate 106,964,135 of NC_138206.1, forward strand.
TGACATTTCACTGGAACATTTTTGCATTGAATTAATGCAAGGTATCGACTGTGGCAGCACTTTTTGAACTGAAAAGGACTGGTGAGATTTCAAGCACAGGCTGAAATTACAGTTTAGAGATAATTGTTTTATGGGATAGAAGAGCAAAATTAAATAATAATATGATGATTGAAAGGAATGGGATGGGATGGGATGGGATGGGAGGGAGGAAAGGAGAGAGGAGAAAAGAGAAAGGAGAGGAGAGGGGCCCTGGCAACTGGTTAAGATGCAAACAATATGAAGAATGCTATATAAGAGAAATTCTGAATTTCAATTTCCTGGCCAGATCTTACCAGTTTGTCAGTTTGATGAAAATGGAATGGAATAGAAATGAATTTCAATGAAATTTGGGTGTTTCTGAATTTATTTAGTAATAGAATGGTTGAAGACGTGTCTGTATCTTTGAGTGTTTTCCATGTCCCATCAATGTCTTCAGTAGTCTGCTCAATTACGCTTTAGCAAACATTCAAAATGACATGAGATTCTATGGAGTTAGTATAAATCCCCAATCATTTCCCACATTTATGATTTAGAAAATGTGAATTTTCACTTTTTTTAAAAAAAAAGTGAAGCCATACAAATGGATTGCCATGTGAGACCAGTTCCCAAAAATATTATCACAGTTTTCAAATTAATCCTCACTGCATCCAAGCCAAAATAAATAATAAACTCTTTCCTTTTCCTGACATGATTTGCAAGTCTAATATATTAACATTTATGCAACCTGTCATTTTGAACAATGGAGACCAGACTAAAGCTAAAGAAGATACTATTTCATTCCTTTTTTTCTTTTTCTTTTTTTGTATTTTTTGTTTGATGCCACAAAACTGCCTCACTTTGGTTTTGTGTCTTCATGGAAAGAAGAGCTGCAGCAATTTTTCTGTGATGATCTTTCCCCAAAATATTGCTTTTAACAATAGTTGCCTGTCTTCTAGACTAATCAGATTTGATTAACAAATGAGTCAATTTTCCATCTTTAAAGGCTTGTCTTTCTCTTGTTCAGAGAAATATTTGCTAAGAGGACAGAGATGTATGATATACTGTAAGTGATTCATTTTTAAGCAAACTCTAGCAGCATATATTACTTTTCTTAAAATTGTATAATCAACTTCAGTGTGAGGAAACCACTTACATTAATGTATTTCTTTATTGTTTCATTGTAGTATTCTGTATTCTGAATAAGTTATTTCTCCTGGAAGCAAATTCACACACAATATTTTAAACAGTTTCTGTTTGTGTTTCAAAAAAAAATGTTTTCAGAATCATGAGAAGTTATTTACCTTTCAAATAGTGATTTAATACTGAATAAATGAAGCACATGTTGATGGTTTAAAAATGATTTTGGGTATGTGTGGTGGTAAGAGTAATGCGCTGTTTGTTTTAAAATTAAAAATAAATACATAAGCAATTTTTATGTATTTATTTTTAAGACTGTTTCTCTTTTTTCACTGTGGAGGTTCACAGGATGTAGCCTTATATCAATTTACCCCATTAAAATTTATTGGTGGTTTCCTTAATTATTCATAGCAATTACCATCATGTAGATTCAGGCCACAGTTATTTCAGCTGATAATTGTTGGCTATAAATGAGTCCTCAGGGAAAGGGCGGTATACAAATGCAACTAAATAAATAAATAAATAAATAAATTGTGTAGTATTATTTCAGCTTTGGGTAAAAACATTTGAATGATACTAAGGTCTGTTTTATGATCATTGGTAAGATAATTCACATGGGTTTTTCATTTACTGAAAGGCAGTATCTATGCAAGCCTGTCTATCTTGAAAATTGTAATTAGTTGGATCCAGTTATAACATCACATCAGTTGCTGACAAAAGTAAGCAGTCACCAAAAGCTTGGGAAATCTGTGTTTCTAGATTGGATACCCAGTGCTTTTTTTCTAAAAAAAAAAAAAAAAAAAAAAGGTGCCGGAACTCAGAGGTGCTGTCACTGGGAGCGATGCCGGTGTCTTGCTACGGCGTCACCGCCCGTCCTTTGCACCCCTGCCCCTGCGGCTCGGAGCCACATGCTGCGGGGATTCCCCTCCCCACAGCCACCATGGGGATTCCCCTCCCTGCAGTTGCCATGCCATGGCCTGTGCTGAGCCCCCACCCGGAGCTGCTCTGAACCCCAACCCAGAGCTGTGTTCCTCATAGCAGTGTTCTCCAGCACCAAACAGCCTCTTTCCAACCACATCCAGAAAAATTTGTAACAAACATTGGAATTCTCTAGGCCATGTTTGGTATTTCCCAGCAATCTGTTACTGGAAGGAAAAAGCAATCCCTCCTGCGTTACTGATCCCAGAGTAGCATTTACATGTTTGTAGGTATCCTTAGGGTGCCATAGTTATGGATGAGAAATATTGGTTGCAAAGTTGGCATTTCTGGATGTAATACAGATATTTTGCACTTATTTTTGTTTCTTTGCATGTTTGATATTTTTAAAAAGGCATATGCTACTGACTACGCTTATGCACATATGTAACATCTTTTGGTAGGATACATGACCACTGCTCATCCAGAATGTGAAAAGTGAAAAATTGTGACTAAACAAATTTTTAATGTACAGATAATACCACCAGAAATTATTTTAGCCTTTTTAATAAATGTTGTTATTGATGTTAAGCTGACCATGGAAAACTTCATATATTGTTATGTATATACTAGGTTAATTATTTAAAGACTGAAGTGCAACATAACTAGATTCTAAATAATCTATTTTTCAAAACACACAACAGTCCAAACAGTAAAAGTCAAGTCCAAATTAAGAATATTTCATTCTTAAGAATTGTTTAATTTAAAGTGGTTTACTTGTAACAGATGGTTATAGATTCAAAATACTTTTCAAGAGTGTACAAAAGATACTATTTGTTTCTAGCATCAGCTAAATTAGACATATTACATTGAGAAAAATGTTTCTCATTTCTTTCCTGTTACCTTTATTGATTTCATTGCAGAGATGTTAACATAGGAAATAGATTATTTTGTTATCTAATTTTACCTTCCAAAAGACAGAAGCAGATGAAAAATGTGAGGTTCTTTCCTGTTGGCTTTTTTGAATTAGCTGCTTTAGATTCTAAAAGTTTAGTTCCTAAAGAAGTAACCTTGTAAATAATTTTAATGTCCTGCTCTAGTGCAGGGTAGGCAACCTTGGCTCTTTTATGACTTAGGGACTTCAACTCCCAGAATTCCTGAGACAGCATGGCTCAGCTTGGAAACCTCTCTCTTTCCCCTCAGCGTGGCTGGCTCAGGATTTCTGGAAGTTGAAGTCCATGAGTCATAAAAAAGAGCCAAGATTGCCTACTCCTAAAGCCAAAAGAGGGAGCTTTTTTATTATTGCAAAAAAAAAAAAAAAAAGGTGCCGGAACGCATTTCTGAGCATTCTATGAGAAAAAATAAGCCCTGTAGATACCTATCATGAACATATGAAACATATCATGTCAGGAGCATTCATCATAGAGATAACTATTTCAGGGAGATATCCTTTTAATTCCATAGTGCATAACTTTCTTTTTACAACCCTGTAATTGCTTAACTCAGGGTGGAATCAGGATAACTGAGTGTTTACTGGCTGAATGCCTTTCCTGATGCCATGCAGAGTTCACAGCAGATATTTTTCTTTGTGCCCTAGAAGACAATCATCTGCTGCTACCTAGGATTGAACTCTCAACCTTCTGAGTGGGAGGCAAGAGTTTTCACCACTAGGCTACAACACCACTCTTAATTCCAGGGGGGAGGGAATAAAAATAATAACAAAATAAACATATATGACCATCTTCCAGTGTAGGTGGAGATATATGGCTAGGTATTTAGACATGGAACAATGGCTGAACTAGGCTAAAGTGATTAGAACAGCTTTTTCATGGAAGAATTGTCTAACACAATGCCTGAAACTAATGAAAGGTTTAAAACAAGACCATACATCAAGATAATGCTTCCTATTGTATCTCTTAGGCAAATAGGGTCCAATAGAACAGAAGATGAGCTTTTTTCATTCATTTTATTAAAAAAAATCTTAACATTTAATAATATGTTGTGGAAAGTGTTAAATGAATTTCCAGTCTAGTTTGCTTTATCTCTGTTGTAGGATTAATTACTGATTGGAAATTATTTATCCATACAAACAATCACCAAGATGAGAAAGATTATATCTGTAGTACTCCCTTCTCCCCAACATTCTCTAATCCTCACACCCAATGCTCCTGGTATTACTGTTTTTGTTTTTAACAACATTAGCAATTGTGCTAATTACACAATTAAAATAAACTCTCTAATTTGGCCCAAATGTAGCAATAGTCTATAATCTGTCATAATGCATATTGCTGTGCCTAGATATTCCTGCCCCCTCCAATTTCAGTCCATTCTTTTTTAAAGGAATATATATAAGGCAAAAAGGGAAGAAAGACGCCACCTTTATCGTGTCTGCAAAAACAACGGGTACCCGTCTAACTTCATCAGACAATACAGCAGGCCAAGTGAACCTACCCGCCATGAATGTAACAACGCCTTAACATCACGGATAACACTGCCTTATATCCACGGTGTATCCGAGGCCACAGCGCGCATACTAACCCCTCACAAAGTCGGTGTTGCCCACAGACCTGATCGGACCTTACGAGCTTGCGTCATGCGCCCTAAAGATCCACTCCCCAATGAAGAAAAAGCCTCGGTCGTATACAAGATATCATGCCAGAATTGCAATTGCAATTACATTGGGGAGACAGCAAAACGACTGAGGACTAGGGTGCATGAACACAAGCTTGCTATTAGAAGACAAGAACAACGTTCACAGGTGTGGACGCACATGGCTACACACAACCATGCCTTTAATCTAGCAGGGACTGAGGCTATTGCCAGTGACAACACTAAGGCGGCCGCCTGTTTAAGGAAGCCTGGTTTTCAAACCATTCCTCCATCAACCGGCATATAGACCTCCCCCCTGCATACCAGGCACTAAAAAATTGGGAAGAGCAACGACGTGCGCGACATGAAGACAAACAGCCGCAAGAATTCACAAATTATCTCATTGCATCAAATCCAAGGTTGCACCAGCACACAACCACTCTGCAATGTCGAACACAAGGAAGAAGAGCAACAACCATTTAAGATCCCTGGCATGAGAACACGGACAATGACCAGGGTTATGGCTACAACACATGGAGCTATAAACAATTCACTTTTAACAACAGATACCCAGAGACAAATACATCCCAAAAACGGATGCGCGACAACTCAAAGAAATACGGCAGACCTCAACAAACAGATCTGAGCATGCTCCATGAGCAGAGTGCAGACACCAACAGTATAAACGGAATCTCCCCACCCCAGCATCTCCATCCTGATGACGTTGGCAGTTGGCCAACGAAAGCTTGATTTTTCAGCAATAAAAACTGTTTTAGTTTTTAATTCTATCCCAGTGTTCATTTGTTTGTTAATTTTAACATGCCTGGGATTCGTATTTTTAATCTTATCAAGGAATATATATATATATATATATATATATATATATATATATATATATATATATATATATATATATATATATATATATATATATATATATATAAAGGTAAAGGTAAAGGTTCCCCCGCACATGCGTGCTAGTCGTTTCCAACTCTAGGGGCCGGTGCTCATCTCCGTTTCAAAGCCGAAGAGCCAGCGCTTGTCCGAGGACGTCTCCGTGGTCATGTGGCCGGCATGACTAGACGCCAAAGGCGCACGGAACGCTGTTACCTTCCCACCGGAGTGGTCCCTATTTTTCTACTCGCATTTTGACGTGCTTTCGAACTGCTAGGTTGGCAGAAGCTGGGACGAGTAACAGGCGCTCAACTCTGTTACGCGGCACTCGGGATTCGACCCGCCAAACTGCCGACCTTCCGATCGACAAGCTCAGCGTCCTAACCCACTGAGCCACCGCGTCCCTATATATATATATATATATATATATATATATATATATATATATATATATATATATATATATATATATATATATATATATATATATATATATATATATATATTCCATTCAAAAGATAGAGTTTAGATGAAGGAGATCCTACAATCTAAATCCCATTTTTAGACGATCTTGAATAAATACCAAGACAGAAAGTAAAAAAAAAAACAAAAAACAAAAGGGTCCATTTTAGTTGCTTACCGTATTTATCTTTCACGCATCATTTCTTCACAAAAAGGAGCAAATGTTTTAATTAAATGTTTAATTAAAATGAGACAAAAAACTAATTAGGACTGGAAAATAAAAATTTCAGAATAGAATTAAAATGTCATGTAAAATAATTGGCTAATTAAAGTAGAACTGATTAATTTGTAACTATTTCTGATTGGTAGTGAGAGGGGGGAAATCGTTATCTAAAGGATCTGATAATCTTGATCCTAGTGTTTAACTTACAAATGCAATTATGTTTCTGGAAAAAAAATAACATCAATCCTTTTTGCAGAAAAAAAAGTCAAGCAGTAGGTTGTTTCTGAGAGTTTGCATAAAGCTTTCATTTATAGCTATGGATATTCTCCGTATTCAGTTTGTGTAGGGCAGTTTCAGTTTGAATTATTGCTTTGGTGCCAAAGATCAGGCCTACCCACTCAATGATGCTTCAGTTTAGAGTTTTAAATGGGATTGATTAGATTTGAAAAATCAACTTTATTTTTTTAAAAAAAATGCTTTTGAATCAGATATGGATAAAATCTTTGAATTAAAAAAGCTTTGTGATAGAACTGTGTGGTTCTTCAGATTCAAAGGAGAAAACCTATTTTGGAGCACCGCTGGAACCCATATAGAACCAAGTCTTTTAGCCAAAACCTGCTTTAGTTAAAGATCATATTATATCCATTAAAGGCAGTTTCTCGATCTTGGGGGAAAAAGAGCTAATCTAAGGAGATGCTGAAAGGTGGGGGGGAAAAACCCAGCAACCCTGAACATTCTAAAGCAGGCATGTCAAACTCCCGGCCCACGGGCCGAATGCGTCATGCCAAAACTGCACCCACCCCATTGCTGGCAAAGGGGAAAAAGTCATGATACATCGCGCAACTTCACGTGACGTCATGAGATTGACAAGCCTGTTCTAAAGCATTTATTCCCTTCTAAATCAAAGTCAATGCCAGATATTTGCTATTGATTTATTTATGGTTGGCGGTTTGATGTAATTAGTTGGTTCCTTAGTACATCCTTTGCCACCTCTGAAGCAAACACTGCTTCCAAAGCAAAGAATTCTCTCCACTCAAAAGTCGTAAATGGAAATCTGCTAATTCTGGCATGGCATGGCAGATTGAGTTTAGTTTAGCTTAGTTGAGCTTGGTTTAGCTTAGTTTAGTTTAGCTTAGCTCAGTTTAGCTTAGTTTAGCTTAATTTAGCTTAGTTAGCTTAGTGTAGCTCGCTCAGCACAGTTAGCACAATTTAGCTTGGCGTGGCTTGGTTTTTAAGTTAGGGAACCTGCCTTGGTCGTTCATTCTTGCATGGAATGCATTTGTCCTCCATCTTTTAGTACACTGGCAACTTTTATTTGACCAGTAACAAGTGCTACAGTACAGCTTTTCTTTTTGCCATCACACCTTCCTTTAGTGTACTCTTAATATACATACTACCCTAAAAGTCCAAACACACAAATGAAGAAGGAAAACAATACAACAAATATTTGATAAAGATGGATTTATTGTTCAAATGCAACCAAACATTCTTCTCAGCTCCTTTATTCTCTGCGCCTTATCCAGGCACCCAGCTTTAGTATCTGCTCATTCAAGTTGTAAGGTATTTTGGTTCAAAATTCTTTTGGATGGCCATCAGAGACTCTATTTATATGGAAAGGTCCACATGATTTTATTTCTGGCTAAATTTGATAGCGCTAGCTTATGAACTACAAAATGGAAATTGGACAGCTGAACAAATGCTTTTTCCAGGTATCACTAAAGTTTGCCACTCCTTTTCTTTCTCTCTATTTGGAATTGTGTTTTTTCCCCTTTCCTTCTCTGAAGGAAAGACTGAAGACTTCTTTTAATGTATTACCTCCACATTTTGCCCATAGAGGTATGAATCAAGTATAATCATTCTCTGTTATCCAATAATTTAAAAATTATATAACTTGCATGCTAGTCATTTAAGATGTCTATAGATATTCATATTTTTTTAAAAAAATAACTTTTTACCGCTTAACCTTAAAAAAAAACCTTTTAAACTCCCCTTTTAAAAAGTTCTCATTAAAATCAGTGCTTTCACATCTTTCTAAACTTTAACAAGTCCTAGTTCTAACAGCAAACAATTCCATGACTGGAGACCATTGTAGAAAGGGAAAAAATTATACTTCCCTACTTACAAAAGTGTATATGTATATATACATATATATACATAACATATATATATATATATATATATATATATATATATATATATATATATATATATATATATATATATATATATGTTTTCGTAGATTCTCGCGGGTGTCTGTATGTGTAGATCTAGAGTCTCGGGTTTCTTCCCGCGTTCCTTTCATCTTCAGAAAGTTGTGGCGACGTTTCGACGAAATCCCATCCGTCATCATCAGGCCGGAGTGTTCCTCCTGCTGCTTCCAGGAGCAATGCGTGGTCTGGCTGTTCCTTTCCTTCCAACTGCCGGTGGGGCTGTGTTCTGAGGCGTGGCTGTCTTCTGATTGGGTGGATGCGTGGTTGTCTTCTGATTGGTTGGAGGCGTGGCTGTCTTCTGATTGGGTGGATGCGTGGTTGTCTTCTGATTGGTTGGAGGCGTGGCTGTCTTCTGGTTGGGTGGGGTGTGTTCTGAATGGGTGGGGTTTTTTGTTGTGTTGTAATATCCTGAGTGTTGTGATTTGGTGTCCTGAGGAGTGGGCTGTGTAGTGGCCTCCAGAGCTTTGGTTTGGCTCCGAGTTCGAGGACCTGCTATGTATCTCTGGTATGGGTCAGTCAGGTTCGTGTGTGCGTTCTTCTGTTTGGGTGATGGCACTTTTGCTTGACTTGTTCTGTCTTTTATGTGGGAGAGTTTTTGTTCTGGGTGTGGATGAGTCTTGCTGGGGCTGGTGGCATTTGGGGTTGTTTGTTGGTTTTTTAAATCCTTGTTTGCTGAAATTCGTTTCTCTATCAATGCTGGTTTCCAAATGGCATGTAGGCGGGAGGTGTCGTCTCGCTTGTTCATACTGTCTGGGTGTTTTTCTATTTCAATGGCTTCTCTGATTATTCTGCTATTGAGATGTTCTATTTTGGCGATTGTTTTTGTACCTTCAAAATTGATGTTGTGTCCCGTAGTGTTTATGTGTTGTACTAGTGAAGATGTGTGATCTTTCTTCTGTACTGAGTTCTTATGTTCTTCTACACGTACCTCTATTCTTCTGTTAGTCTGTCCGATGTATGTTGCTGGACAGGAGGCGCATGGGATTTGGTATATGCCCTGGTTTTCCAGTTCTATTTTGTCTTTGGGGTTTCTCAGGATGGTTGATATCTTTCTGTCAGTGTTAAATGCGGTTTTGATGTTATGTTTGCGTAGTACTTTACTGATTTTGTCGGTTGTTCCTTTTATGTAGGGCAAGATGGCTCGTCCGTTGTTCTGTTCTTCTTCTTGGATGTTTTTCTGTTTCGGAGTCCCCTGCTGAATCATATTGGTGATTTTGTTTTTTTGGAACTTGTTTGCTGTCAATATGTCTGTCAGGGTGTGTAGTTCTGTTTGTATATGTGTTTCATCCGCAAGGCATCTGGTTCTTGTTATTAGTGTTTTGGCTACTGAATTTATTTGTGCTGGGTGATGATGTGATTGCGCATTGAGGTAACGGTTGGTGTGTGTTTTCTTTCGGTAGACTGTGTGTCCTAGGGTGCCGTTTTGTTTTTTGTATATAAGTACATCCAGGAAAGGTAACTGGTTGTTTGTTTCAATCTCCATGGTGAATTTTATTTTGGGATGTAGGCTGTTCAGGTGTGTCAGGAAGTTTTCTAGCTCCTTTCTTCATTCCTAGGGAGAAGTCATCCAGATGCCCAAAACTATATGGCCTCCCCAAAATACACAAAGATGGAATCCCACTAAGACCCATAGTAAGTTCTATAGGCTCACCACTACAAAACTTAGCTAAATACCTAGCAAAACAATTACAACCTCATGCAGAAATGGCAGCTTCATATGTCCAAAACTCATACCACTTTATAGAATTAGTGAAAAATCTACAGATAGACCAAAAAGACTTGCTAGTCAGCTTCGATGTGGTATCACTATTCACCCAGGTGCCAGTCCAAGAAGCTCTATCAACAATAAGAAGCAAATACCAACCACCAAACCATATTATAGAACTAGCAGAACACTGCTTATCAAACACATACTTCATACACAGAGGCCAGAGATACAAACAAATAGAAGGCGCACCAATGGGATCCCCTCTATCACCAGTTATCGCCAACCTTTTCATGGAAGAATTTGAAACTAACGCTCTGGAAAAGACCACAAACAAACCAAAACTGTGGCTCAGATATGTGGATGACACCTTCGTGATCTGGCCCCATGGAAGAAAGGAGCTAGAAAACTTCCTGACACACCTGAACAGCCTACATCCCAAAATAAAATTCACCATGGAGATTGAAACAAACAACCAGTTACCTTTCCTGGATGTACTTATATACAAAAAACAAAACGGCACCCTAGGACACACAGTCTACCGAAAGAAAACACACACCAACCGTTACCTCAATGCGCAATCACATCATCACCCAGCACAAATAAATTCAGTAGCCAAAACACTAATAACAAGAACCAGATGCCTTGCGGATGAAACACATATACAAACAGAACTACACACCCTGACAGACATATTGACAGCAAACAAGTTCCAAAAAAACAAAATCACCAATATGATTCAGCAGGGGACTCCGAAACAGAAAAACATCCAAGAAGAAGAACAGAACAACGGACGAGCCATCTTGCCCTACATAAAAGGAACAACCGACAAAATCAGTAAAGTACTACGCAAACATAACATCAAAACCGCATTTAACACTGACAGAAAGATATCAACCATCCTGAGAAACCCCAAAGACAAAATAGAACTGGAAAACCAGGGCATATACCAAATCCCATGCGCCTCCTGTCCAGCAACATACATCGGACAGACTAACAGAAGAATAGAGGTACGTGTAGAAGAACATAAGAACTCAGTACAGAAGAAAGATCACACATCTTCACTAGTACAACACATAAACACTACGGGACACAACATCAATTTTGAAGGTACAAAAACAATCGCCAAAATAGAACATCTCAATAGCAGAATAATCAGAGAAGCCATTGAAATAGAAAAACACCCAGACAGTATGAACAAGCGAGACGACACCTCCCGCCTACATGCCATTTGGAAACCAGCATTGATAGAGAAACGAATTTCAGCAAACAAGGATTTAAAAAACCAACAAACAACCCCAAATGCCACCAGCCCCAGCAAGACTCATCCACACCCAGAACAAAAACTCTCCCACATAAAAGACAGAACAAGTCAAGCAAAAGTGCCATCACCCAAACAGAAGAACGCACACACGAACCTGACTGACCCATACCAGAGATACATAGCAGGTCCTCGAACTCGGAGCCAAACCAAAGCTCTGGAGGCCACTACACAGCCCACTCCTCAGGACACCAAATCACAACACTCAGGATATTACAACACAACAAAAAACCCCACCCATTCAGAACACACCCCACCCAACCAGAAGACAGCCACGCCTCCAACCAATCAGAAGACAACCACGCATCCACCCAATCAGAAGACAGCCACGCCTCCAACCAATCAGAAGACAACCACGCATCCACCCAATCAGAAGACAGCCACGCCTCAGAACACAGCCCCACCGGCAGTTGGAAGGAAAGGAACAGCCAGACCACGCATTGCTCCTGGAAGCAGCAGGAGGAACACTCCGGCCTGATGATGACGGATGGGATTTCGTCGAAACGTCGCCACAACTTTCTGAAGATGAAAGGAACGCGGGAAGAAACCCGAGACTCTAGATCTACATATATATATATATATATATAATGTTTGTTAAGCATTCAGAATACACTTGCTTGGTCCCAGACATGGGACAAATCTTATTTCCTCTTTCAGCCTAGCCCAAGGCCATCTACAGGCGGTAGCCACAGCAGTGGCAGCTCATATTTGTGTAAATTTTTTGGCTTGCTAACAAAGAATAAAGGGTATGGCTGAGTGATGAGAACAAATAAGTTTGAAATGATCATATCGGTCTCCCTTTATTCTTTGTTAGCAAGCCAAAAAATTTACACACACACACACACACACACACACACACACACACACACAAACACACACACACACACACACACATAACACACACATCTTCTTTCCACAATTACAGAAAGTGTGTATCAAAGCAATAAAACACTGACATAAATATAGCACAGCAGAAAATGGAAAAGCATTATTGTAAAAATGAAAACTGTTAGGGGTAAATAAGACCTCCACAGTTATTTTTATCCTCCATATGTCCAACTTAAAACAACAATGATCAACCAAACAGATCTTTGAAGACTTACAGAATGGCAGCTTGTGCATTCTACAGATATTAGGGATAAGGCACTACAGAAAAACTCTCCACCCAATCCTTCATAATTCTTGTATGGTAGAACTGAATTACTTCCACTTAGTCCACTCAGATGGACACTATAGCTAGATTTTATTTTAATTTTATTTTATTTATTTATTTTGAATTTTTGAAAATATTTCAAGTACCCTGGAGCTAGGCCATGCAGTCAGTTCAGAATCTGCAACATTGCCAGCACTTTCTGCAACATTCAAGGGGCTGCACTTTGCACCAACTGATGTTGTTGCCACTATGTTCTCCTGGTCTGATGTTAAGGTCTCATGAGACTTATAAAATCTGCCTCAATAGGAACAGTACTCACATAGGTAGCATAAAAACCATCTTACTAACAATCTGGGTGTTTATAATAAACTCTTGAATTAACTCCCAAAAGCAATGCAGCATTTCAAAACAGATATGATGTATGACCTTTTAGAAACATTACTCTGTATTGACACTACTGCATTTTAGGCAAGCTGTAGTTACTAGACTTTCTTCAAGAACCCAGCAAAATAGCATATCATGGTTATCCAGCCTTGAAGTGTTTATCCTCACACACAAAATATTTTTCCTTATTTCATTTTCCCTTCTCCTTCCCGGGTTAGGAAAATTTTAGGGTAGAAATGTACCAGTTTTTGAGATTACATAATTAATTAATTATAATTATTGAATTGTGTAGGGAATCAGCACACCCCACCCCAAGAATGAATATTTTGGAGAATATTAAGAAAAGGCAGGATAAAATATTTCCCCTAAAGAAGAAATGGAAAAAAAAACCCTTAAAGACAGAAAACAGCCCCCAATCTTCCTGCCTCAAGCAGAGGCTAATCTTTAGAAATGCAGATTTAGTAATCCATTCAGAAAAACTGGGGCACACTAAAGGTAAAGGTAAAGGTTCCCCCACACATGCGTGCTAGTCGTTTCTGACTCTAGGGGCCAGTGCTCATCTCCGTTTCAAAGCCAAAGAGCCAGCGCTTGTCCGAGGACGTCTCCATGGTCATGTGGCCGGCATGACTAGATGCCAAAGGCACACGGAACGCTGTTACCTTCCCACCGTAGTGGTCCCTATTTTTCTACTTGCATTTTTACGTGCTTTCGAACTGCTAGGTTGGCAGAAGCTGGGACGAGTAACAGGCGCTCACTCTGCTACACAGCACTCGGGATTCGACCCGCCAAACTGCCGACCTTCTGATCGACAAGCTCAGCGTCCTAACCCACTGAGCCACCGCAAAATGCCTTCAGCCCCCACAGCTGATGTGATTAAGAATTTACATTACCCCACCCACCTCCAAAGACAGGACATGAACTCCCAGCCCCAATGAGAGTCAGGGAACAATAATTAGAATACCAAAAGGGCACACTCAAGGACAGGTCAAAGTATACTGCACAGGAACAGACACCTCAAATACAAAGCCCAAAGAAGGTATAAAAACACACCCACTTCAACTCCATTTTGTCATCTGTCCCAGAACTGTATGCTGTTGTTGGTTCTGCTCATCAATAAACAGACCGTCTTTCCTAAGGAGCCTCCATTTTATTCCTGGCTTCGAACTGGACCTGATTTTTCTTTCAACATTGCTTAAAAGTTTTTTTAAAACTGGACAATTATTAGGTAAAAGGTAAAGGTAAAGGTTCCCCCGCACATGCGTGCTAGTCGTTTCCGACTCTAGGGGCCGGTGCTCATCTCCGTTTCAAAGCCGAAGAGCCAGCGCTTGTCCGAGGACATCTCCGTGGTCATGTGGCCGGCATGACTAGATGCCAAAGGCGCACGGAACGCTGTTACCTTCCCACCGTAGTGGTCCCTATTTTTCTACTTGCATTTTTACGTGCTTTCGAACTGCTAGGTTGGCAGAAGCTGGGACGAGTAACAGGCGCTCACTCTGTTACGCGGCACTCAGGATTCGACCTGCCAAACTGCCGACCTTCCGATCGACAAGCTCAGCGTCCTAACCCACTGAGCCACCGTGTCCCATTGGACAATTATTACTTTTTACTAAATAAACACAATTGGTTTCTGGATTCTGGATTCTCCAAATCTGGCACATTTCTTTGCAAATGAAATCAACGTGAGTTTGCTAACAACAAAGTGGTAAACTAAAGATATAAAAAAGAGAACCCAATCTTATCAGCAGCTGTGTCAATACTATAATATATTATCAACCATAACATGATGCAATCTGAAAATTAAGTTTTAAGCCTATGCTGCTCTAAGACCGTAATAAAGATTAGGTTTTGAGCCAACTATCTGATTTTTAACATAGATTTTAAACATGAGAAGCTGTCTGCATGGATTTAAAGCATTTGGCCATTTGGGTTAAATAATTTCATACACATTATCCAATTATATTCTTTCAATTAAATGAGAGAGAATTGCATTGGTACTAATTAGCAACTTTTGATAATGGAACATTGTTGTTGCAGACTGACATATCGTAGCTAAACAAAGATGCATTCTGCTGAGTCCTTGGTGCTCTCTGAGGTTGTTTGATTGCAGACTTCCATTACCTAACTAGGCAACCTCACCACCCCAAGCTACATATAGTCTCTTCTATTGAAGAAAACAATTTGCATGTGTACTTAGTGATGTCAGGAGCATGTATAGTTAGTATGAGAAGATCCCTGAAGAATGCATAAGGCAGATCTACCAATTGTGATGCAGTATTAGTGTTAAAGTGCCAACATTTTAATTCATACCTGCATTGAAAAACTCTTCCTTTTTACAACCCTGTAATCCCTTAATTCGGGGTAGATTTGGGGCAAGGTGGATGGAGCTGATCATTTACTAGCCTGATGCCCTTCCTGATGCCATGTGGAGTTTGCAGCAGATATTTTTTTTCCTTTGTTCTATAGGAGAGAAACATCTGCCACTACCTAGGGTTGAACTCCCAACCTTCTGAATGGGAGGCAAGGGTCTTCACCACGTGGCCACCACACCCCTCTATTTATACTTGCACTGAAGACAAGAATATTGTTTTACTGACATTATGCCCTATGGTCCTGACTAATTTGTATAGTTCCAACACATATATGTTAGAATGCAGCAATATGTCATATTTCTTCTTGAATAAATGTACTTGCTTCATCCTCACTGTGCACCTCACTAATATGCACCTCTTGATAACAGTGCAATAAATAACAGTGTATACTAAATGTATTTCCTCATATGAAAGAATTTTCCATGTTGTGATATATGTTTCTCAATTTCCTACTTCTCCTGCCTTTTAATACCCATGCATGGTTGTGGTTGATTAATTGATTAATCATTACTCAACCATAGATTTGATCACTAAAGGGAGTTTAAGATTCAGCATAAATTATTCACACAGCTGAGAAGCAGTAAGGGTGAGATTTAGAGACAGCAGCAGTATGTATTTTAAAAACCTTAAAAAGAAGGGGCTGATTTGGCCATTATCCCTGAAAGTATATATACTACACAAAGCCTTCCCTTTAACATTTTCTACAATTCTTTCTCCTCCCCTCTGCTTTCAGGATATGCACAAGCCTAACCCTCCAAATATGAAAATATGCAGTATTAGCATAGTTTTTCCTTTGATTTGAAAAATAACCCAATGACCACCTTATAGCACAGTTCAGTTTAAATAAAAAACCTGGGTTTTGGATCAAAATAAACTGATTTGCTCACTTACTTATTGATTTGGTGACTTGTCTTAAATACAAATTCAGTTCAGTTTAAGAAAGAGAAACCAAGTAGCTAAGAATCACTTAGGCACGATAAGTGCTATAGAAGTGTGATGGATGGATGGATGGATGGATGGATGGATGGATAGATAGATGGATGAGAAAGCAAACCAAAGAACTGTGTAACAATGCCTGAGGGGGGAAAAAAAGAATTGGAGCCCCCATATCTCAGTGGTATAGTAAAGGTAAAGGTTCCCCCGCACATGTGTGCTAGTCGTTTCCAACTCTAGGGGCCGATGCTTATCTCTGTTTCAAAGCCGAAGAGCCAGCGCTTGTCCGAGGACGTTTCCGTGGTCATGTGGCTGGCATGACTAGACACCAAAAGCACATGGAACGCTGTTACCTTCCCACCGTAGTGGTCCCTATTTTTCTACTTGCATTTTTACGTGCTTTCGAACTGCTAGGTTGTCAGAAGCTGGGACGAGTAACAGGTGTCACTCTGTTACATGGCACTCGGGATTCGACCCGCCAAACTGCCGACTTTCTGATCGACAAGCTCAGTGTCCTAACCCACTAAGCTACTGCATCCCTTCAGTGGTATAGAGCAGGGGCTAAAACAGAAATGATAGACCAGCTCTCCTGAAGGTGCTTTTTCACAAGACAATGGGACTTTCTTGTTTTACTTTGAAGATGTTTCACTTCTCATCCAAGAAGCTTCTTCAGTTCTGACTGTATGGTGAGGCTGAAGAAGGTTCTTGGATGAAAAGCGAAACGTCTTCAAAGAAAAACAAGAAAGTCCAGTTGCCTCATGAAAAAGCAGCTTTGGGACAACTGTGACCTGGATGACTGAGAATCTCCACAGCTCAGTCCCACAAGATGGTGTTGTGTATTAGAGGGGACCTGTCAGGTCTAGTGGAACAGGCAGAAAACCTCTGCTTTGCTTGAACAGAGACTGTACTTATTTACTTACAAATACTTTGTCCCATCTCTCCCTCTTACCCACAACAGTTACTTGATGTAGTATTTTGAGTTGGGAAAAAAATAGGTGAGCTTGGGTCTGGGCTGTCCCAGTCTTCAGCCCACATTTTAATTGCCATACTGACTCTGTTTAAGTAACATTATTGTTTGTAGTAGTAGATACTTCACACTTTGGCCTTCAATAGGAAGTCAATTTAAAAATGATCTGTAGGTGCCCTAGCTACTGCCTCATGACAGACTTATTATTATAAAGGTAAGGTAGACTAATACATTTTAAAAAAACATTAGTCAGTTTTGGCACAACAGTAGATCCTTGGAGAATAAATTTCCAATCCAGGGTGAAAGGTTTTTACCAGTGTGTCTGTGTAATATATTGTGCAAAAAATAAAATAAAATACAACACCTCCATACATTGTGAGGAGCTTCCAGATCTTCACATTAGCAGCTTCCATGTCTTTGTTTGGCCAGGTCAATGTACAGGCAAAGTATCTGATGATTAGTAGGGCATACATGTTAATGGCCTGGATCTTGTTTTTCCCCGTTTAACTGGGTCTTTAGTACCTGGCTGATCCTTTGGTGATACTTGAATGCTGTTGTCTTCTTTGCCTCCTCATTGTGATTCCCATATGATTGTGGGATACCAAGACATTTGCAACTGGCCTGTATGTCTGCTATATCACTCTCAGGTAGTTTCACCTCATCTGTCTTACTTCCCCTCTCTTGACTACCATTCAAACATACCTTTGTAGTCCAAATGACATAGATTCATGTTAGGTTGATGTTTCATTCACTACTAGCATACAACTTGATGTCATTCATATGCAGAAGGTGACTGATGGTAGTTCTTATGTTGGAACTTGTAACCATAGTCAATCCTTCTGAATATCTGGCTGAGAGGATTAAAGCTTATGCAGAAAACAGCAGTAGAGACAGTGCATCACCTTGGTATGATGTGTTGTCTTCCTCAGTCCCATTGAGTCCTTGAGTAAGATCTTTGGTATCCTATTAACTTATAGCCCCAGGCATTCACAGATCCATGTTTGTGGTACCAAGTCATAGGCTTTCCTATAATCAATCCAGTCTGTACTCTTCTCTCTCTCTCTCTCTCTCTCTCTCTCTCTCTCTCTCTCTCTCTCTCTCTCTCTCTCTCTCTCTCTCTCTCTCTCTCTCTCTCTCTCTCTCTCTCTCTCTCTCTCTCTCTAATTTGTCTGTCAGTCTATTTGTTTCTGTTTGTTTCTCTCTTTCTCTCATCCATCTATGCAAAATTTAAATTAATATGTTTCATTGAACTAATTTTTTCACACATTGGAAATGATCACCAATTACAAACATTTTTCTTTTTTTCTTTTAATTGTGAAGCAGCAAATAATAAATATTTGTAGTAACAATTCAAGTCCTTCCCATTCCAATTTATCCTTTCAACTGAAAAAAACAAAAAACTTGCCTTACCCCTGAAGCCCATCCTTTAGCCTCAGGATAAATTAAGGGTGGTTGAGTTCCTGAAAGATAAGATAAATATGTATTTATTTTTAATGTAATGGTTTGCTAGCAGACATTTTATTATCCAACTAAATAATGTCATCAATTCAACCTTGGGCTACATAATTTCTCTTCTCTTTTGTCATGTGATTTTGAAACAAGCTGATCCCAATATTCTCCTTTTCTCAACCCAGGTTTCCAGTTTTGCTCTCCTTCTCCAATTAATTCCTTGCATCTTTGTGTTAAACATGAATAATTTTGCTAAATGAAAATGAAAGAGAGATAAGTTTGCTTTTGGAAAATAAAAAGGATACTGGTAATGTTAGATAACTTCTAGTGGTAATATCTTGGGTTTTCTTTCTCCTCCTATTTTTGTTTTAAATCTGTTTCTCACTGTCATGTTTATGAAGGGCATTTCTAATTTTGGACAAACATTTATATATATATGGGGATGACGGATGAGATTTCGTCGAAACGTTGCCCTGATACCTCCAATTCTACATGGGAAAAAACCCGAAAGGCACAACTTTTGAAGGCTTGGTGCAATGATTTTTAGGTCCTTCCTTGGTCTTTTGAGCAATGTGTGCACAAATAATGGGTACTTCTATAGCCAAGGAAGCAGAGACAAAATCATTCTAAACATATCTGTGCTAACCCTTCAAGAGACATGACAATCTCCACATTTCAAGCAGAACCCTTAAAATAGTTTCCTCAGCAGTAATGAATGGCATTTGATACCAGACATTGGTTTTACGTTTTGAAGGTATAGAAGGTAGGTGGGGTTCGTTTGTTGTAGAAGTCTTTACACATATATGGTATTGAACCATTTATGAGCAGAGTTGGAAGGGACCTTGGAGGTCAGTAGAAAACCAACAACTACATAGAAAAGAGAATTCTCTTTACATTGGGGTAAATCCTGTAGAATTAAATAAGCCTTATTTCTGATACCTCAGGTTGTAATTCAGGATTATTATTTTAGGTATCATACCATCATCTACTATCACCAATTTCTATGCTGTCTCCTTGACAGATTCTAGTTAATGTCCTAGAAGATAATATCCCATTTCACTAATTACAATTGAACAAAATACTTAATAATACTTTTCTTTTTATCTTGTTTTATCTTTATCTTGTTTTGTATTGCTTTTAGTAAGCTATTAGGGGACGTGGTGGCTCAGTGGGTTAGGATGCTGAGCTTGTCGATCAGAAGGTCGGCAGCTTGGTGGGTCGAATCCCGAGTGCCACGTAACAGAGTGAGCGCCTGTTACTCGTCCCAGCTTCTGCCAACCTAGCAGTTCAAAAGCACGTAAAAATGCAAGTAGAAAAATAGGGACCACTACGGTGGGAAGGTAACAGCGTTCCATGTGCCTTTGGCATCTAGTCATGCTGGCCACATGACCACGGAGACATCCTAGGACAAGCACTGGCTCTTTGGCTTTGAAACGGAGATGAGCACCGGCCCCTAGAGTCGGAAACGACTAGCACGCATGTGCGGGGGAACCTTTACATTTACCTTTATAGTAAGCTATTAAATTCTTAGAAACAATGTAATATTCAGAGAGCATGTGGATTAAGGGTCAGATTAGAATTACTGGGTGTCACATTCAATTGGCTTGCTGCAATTCAGAGGCTAGTTTCAGGGTTATCTGTGAATGTATGCAGTGACTGAAATACAGTACTATGCAGGGCAGATTCAACTGGACTGGAAATATCAAAAACATTCAAAATGAAAAGCCAGACATAAAGGAAACAATTCTCATCTACATGACTAGCAAAGCCGATTGACCTTGAAACACTTTTGTCCAAAGGAGTGTTGTATTTTAATTATATTACAGTGATCTCTCTGTGCTCCTTCATTTGAGTGCATCCTTCTTTTCTGGAGCTTTGCCTATAGTACTTAAACAAGGGCCATTGGTTTCACCTTTCCACATGATGCACTCATGCTGAGCTGTGAAACCACCCAGCAGTGATTGATAGTCTCACCAGCCTTTCAGAGAACTTAACAGGAAACATCAAAAGGATTTTGTAACCTTGTGGCTCAGCTTTCTAGCAGTAGCAAGACAGCAAAACACAAAACACAAAACAAAATAAAACAAAAGCTTGAATCACTGATTCAATCCAACTCCATAAAGAATACAGCTGAACAAATTCTATGTATTTCTTTACATTTAATTCCTTCTGGAAATGTCTTCTTCTAAAAGCAAAAGTCCATGTAGTAGGTGCTGCAAAGATAAAAAAATAACTCTTACTCTCTTTAAATGCAAAATGAGTCAAAGCAATTGCAGAGTACATATCTGATGAATTAATCGCAGAGTCTGATCTATGATTTGTTGGTTCTCTCTAGGAGCATGAATGCAGAAGGTCTGGTGGCTATGCTATCTGGAAATGATTTGGGTCAGTATACTGTAAATCAGAAAGAAGTGCTTGCTATCAGAACTATCAAGCAGAGCAGGTTATGGTCTGCTGGATGGATTAATGGTTTTTAGGGGGGTCCATGTCATGAAAGATTTATATGGACTTGGAATCAGTACCATGCAACCTCATGATGATGTCTGTGGTTTCTGACAAATTGCTGTGGAGATGGGGTGGTGTGGGAATTCCAAACCACTGGCAATTTTTGCTTCCTTATTTTCTGCTAACTTAGAGGTTTCCAGCAGTTTTACCAGTAAGCTTATCTTTGGAGTCAGTTTCACAATTCCTGTAAAAAAACTGATAAGCATTTTTTTTAAATTGTGTATCGACATTCTCAGTCATCCAGGTCATGATTGTCTCAAAGGTACTTTTTCAAAGTCAGAACTAAAGAAGCTTCTTAGATGAGAAGCAAAATGTCTTCAAGGAAAAAACAAAGTCCAGTTGTCTTATTTAAGTTGTGTGCATTGAACCCTTGTCCCACTCTATCTCATAACCTTTGTGTGCAGGCAAGCTAAACCAAGCCAAACAGACAAACTTGTCTTTATCCTACAACCTTGGCTCCATATTACTTATTTAAATGGAAAGTTCTTCAAAATATTTGTATTAAATATGCAGATTTTGGTATATATTGCTAAGAAGAGTGAACTCCAGTGATTAATAAGGTTCCCATCTAGACAATTTGAATCAACTGATTCTACAGATGATGACTCTTCTTCTTTATGAAGAAGAAAATTCTTCACATAATACTATTATTTCAAAATATATTTATTTTTAAGGATGGTAAAAAGTATAACAATACCTAAATTACAACCTTTGCCAAAAGGAGTAGCATTTCCTTTCTAGACCCCACTTTGTTTAAGTGGAACTCATAGTTACATCAATTGATGTATCCTTGGAAAGCTTTAAAAGTTTAATATCATGATCCCATATGTTATGACCTGTGGTTACAGTAATAAATCTGTTTACTTACTTGATATCATGGTTGTATAGCTGCCTTGAAATGTTCAACTTCTTCCCCGTGCTCTGGAATTTCATCTTTCAAATGTTGTACAGTATATGAAGAGCATATTAACATATGGTTTCAAGTGTCTGGACAGACACCTGTGCATTATAAGAAACACATTACAATCCAACTATCAACAGACTGGAATATGTACAGCATGAGAATTTGAAGCAGAAGGTTATACAACAATGAAATTTGTATTGTCACCTATGCATTTATTATTATGGTTTGTAACAAGGAAGTACATTTATGATAAATGAATGGATATTTTGTAAATGCTGCATTTATCCTTGCCAGCATTGCTTTAGGCCTTGTAGCTTTATGAAGAACTATTGATGTTAGGGCAGATGATAAAGCCAAATAAGTAATCAAGTAATCCACACCAATATAAAACTTTGTATCAAGCTAAAAATACACTGTGATCTATAGATTGCCTGGGTCTTTTGTGTTCTATAACGATCAGGATATTGATTAAGGAAGTGACATATGAAGTCATTTTGACTAACCTTAAAACTGCAGTTCTTAATTATATTGCTGTAGTGGTTAAAGGAACTGGATTTAAAACTGGATGATTGTAAATTTGGTCCTACCTTAGGCAGAAAAGCCAATTGGTGGCTTTGGGACAGTTACTTGTTCTCAGCCTGGGAAAAAATATACTGTCAAACCAGTTCCAAAAATATTGTGAATATAACAGCAAAGATTTGTTGTCAGGTAAGCAGGAGTAAGGGTTGACTCAATGGACCATAACAAGAACAACAAAGCAATATAGTGCTTTTGGGCATTATTCTATACCTCTAATGGAATCTGCTCAGCTCTGATTTTTAGAAACTTATTATAGGTTAAACTTTTGCTTTCCACTATTGGAAATTTCCATGTTAAACTCAAACACTAGAAAGCCAGGTTTCAGCTTGTAATATCAAATTTATTGATAAAAATGTCTATTTTATAAATAAATATTTTTTTTAATAAAACTGTTTATAAAAATCTGCAGAAGTCCACAGAACCTCTTAGAAAATATGAACAGAGTATCAACAAAATGAGATTGTGGAGAATATCAGCAAGATGACTTTTGATAAATAGACATTTTATCACTGGCCTTGACTATCCTAATGGAAGATATTTTGTAAGCCACACATTATGTCAATAGTCAAACTTTTCTCATGGAGCCCCAAAGAGTATTTACCTTATTTTATAATTTACAACAATGTTCACCTTCTGTGTATCCTCCCTACTGCTATCAATCCTTGATTTCTCTCCTATTTATTTGTTGGCTACCCCATTCTGATTGACTTGGGTTTATGACCCTAATTTTTATCTGGATTATTTGAAAAGGATTCCCCATCAGTTCGCTACAGGAATATAGGATGAGGAAAAAAATAGTTAAATCACTCTTGAATGCCAACAGCTTAAAAATGAACTAAAACTGAGTCATCACTTCCAATTTGCAGTTCTCTGATAGTTGGAATGTAGTTTAACAATTTTAAAATAAGTATATTAAGGATCATATACAAAAAACTATACATATCTGAAAATGTAATATACAGAAATTCATTGTTTTAGGGGAGAGAATGTACAAAAAAGATCTATAATTGAAGATATAGAACACAGAACATAGAATAATAGATTTTGAAGGAACCTTGGAGGTTTTCTAGTCCAACCCCTTGCTCAAGCAGGAGATGCTATACAATTTCAGACCAATGGTTGTCCAGTCTCTTTTTGAAAGCCTCCAGTGATGGACCACCCACACCTTTGGAAGGCAAGCTATTCTATTGGTTGACTACTCCCACCATTAGGATTTTTTTCCTTAGTTCTAGGTTGCTTTTCTCCTTGGTTAGTTTCCATCAATTGTTTCTTGTCTTGCCTTTTGGTGCTTTGGAAAAATAGTTTAACCCCCTCATCTTTGTAGAAACTTTTGTGTATTTGAACACTGCTATCATGTCTCCCCTAGGTAAAAGGTAAAGGTTCCCCCACACATGTGTGCTAGTCATTTCCGACTCTGGGGGCCAGTGCTCATCTCCGTTTCAAAGCCGAAGAGCCAGCGCTTGTCCGAGGACGTCTCCGTGGTCATGTGGCCAGCATGACTAGACGCCAAAGGCGCACAGAACGCTGTTACCTTCCCACCTTAGTGGTCCCTAGTTTTCTACTTGCATTTTTATGTGCTTTTGAACTGCTAGGTTGGCAGAAGCTGGGACGAGTAACAGGCGCTCACTCTGTTACGTGGCACTCAGGATTCAACTCGCCAAACTGCCGATCATCTGATCGACAAGGTCAGCGTCCTAACCCACTGAGCCACCACGTCTCCCCTAGTACTCTCCTAATCCTCCCCTAATCTGAACTGAATTGCAATGACATTGTAGTAATAAAGCAATAAAGTTGCTTGGAGAAATGTATACCAAAGTAAATATAAATTTAATGCCAATAAATAAATAAATAAATAAATAAACAAATAAACAAATAAACAAATAAACAAATAAACAAATAAACAAATAAATAAATAAATATTATTGTTAAATATTAACAAAATTAACTTGATTTGCTTTCCAAAATTAGAAGAGATGGAACAAAGGAAAGTAACAAATTAAATCCCTATTTTATTAGTAAAAGAAAAGACAAAGGAGGACTCAAGGCCCAAATAGAAGGCAAAGAAGTCCCTTTTATTTTTATTTTACTCAGTTCTGGCTTCCTATCTACCTATCATAACCAAATCCTTGGAGAAATTGCTCACCATTGATCTAAGTCAATGGCCAGCAAAGGACTCATCAAATAGTTTTAATGAAATTCTCTATAAATAATTTGCCTTTCAATTATGTTCTGGATTTTTTTCTGTTTCTCAGATACATATCAGGGTAAAAAATGGTGAGCAATCACGCCGTAAGGCAGGAGAGCATTCAATAATATTTCAGTTTCAAAGATAAAAAATCCTGAATATAAAAATAGGCATAGACTCATAACAAGGAAATTGAATCAATAAGTAAGAATCTGAAAACTTGTTCCTATTGGCATTCTAATGTCAGACTGTGGACTGGAAGAAATTTAATTACTTCTTTCCTTTTCATCTTATTTCAATAGAACAATATTTCATTTCGTGGAAGGACTGACCCTAAATATATGTATGAAAACATATCATTAACTTGCAAATATACAACTCTTACATTATTAATTTAATTGCAGGGAATTAATTTGAAATTAAAAATCCTCAAAGAGGAGAACAAAAGATTTGAAATGTGGCATGCTGTGCTGAGTGTTTTGGAGATATGGGCTTAGTTGATTTTTACCTCCGTCTAGATTTTACGTTTCATTTCTTTTTTGTCCTTTATTTTTCAAGCCTTCCGAAGAAGTTAACCTTGGAGTTGATTCATTTCATTCACTTTAAATTGGAAATCTAATTCCAGATTCTACTGTAATCACCTGAAAGATATCAGAAATGGGAATACCAGGGTGTGCAAAAGGCCACGTGTTCTATATCAGGACAGGATCAAGTCCTTTGAAAAATGATCACTGTGCTCTTAGTTACTCTGGAAATAGCCTGATATAACAGGCTCTGGAGCAGAAAAGGGTTAGAAAAAATAGTGCTCTTCCTTCTCATAGTCCAATGTGATAGAATTCTCTGTCTCTGTAATGAAAATAAGTGTTTCTGGAAAGAATGCAGAGATGATTAGGGACCCAGAGGCTAAACATATAAAGAACAGATGATGATGATGATGATAATAATAATAATAGCAGCAATAGTAATAATAATAGTAGTAGTTGTTGTTAGCTGTGAAGTCGTGTCCGACCCATCGCGACCCTATGGACAACGTTCCTCCAGGCCTTCCTGTCCTCTACCATCTTCTGGAGTCCATTTAAGCTCACGCCTACTGCTTCAGTGACTCCATCCAGCCACCTCATTCTCAGTCATCCCCTTCTTCTATTGCCCTCAATCTTTCCCAGCATTAGGCTCTTCTCCAGTGAGTCCTTCCTTCTCATTAGGTGGCCAAAGTATTTGAATTAATAGTTTTTAAAGGTTCCCCCGCACATGCGTGCTAGTCATTTCCGACTCTAGAGGCCGGTGCTCATCTCCGTTTCAAAGCCGCTTGTCCGAGGACGTCTCCGTGGTCATGTGGCCGGCATGACTAGACACCAAAGGTGCACGGAATGCTGTTACCTTCCCACCGTAGTGGTCCCTATTTTTCTACTTGCATTTTTACGTGCTTTCGAACTGCTAGGTTGGCAGAAGCTGGGATGAGTAACAGGCACTCACTTTGTTAAGCGGCACTCGGGATTCGACCCGCCAAACTGCCGACCTTCTGATCGACAAGCTCAGCGTCCTAACCCACTGAGCCACCGTGTCCCTTCTGAATTAATAGTAATAGTAGTAATAATAATAATACAAAAGTTGGAAGGAGCCTTGGAAACCCCTGCTCAGGCAGGAAAGCCTATACCATTTCATGTACCATGTCCAGTCTCTTCTTAAAAATTTCCAGTGTTGGAGCATTCACAACTTCTGGACTGTTCCATGGATTAATTGTTCTGATTGTCAGGAAATTTCTCCTTAGTGCTAGGTTGCTTCTTTCTTTGATTAATTTCCATCCATTGCCTCTTGTCCTGCCTTCAGCTTCTTTGGAGAATAGCTTGAGTCCCTCTTTTTTGTGGCAACCCCTGAGATATTGGAATATGTCACACCTTGTCCTTCTCTTCATTAAACAACTTATACCCAATTCCAGCAACCATTCCTTATATGTTTTAGCCTCCAGCCCCCTAATCATCTTTGTTGCTCTTCTCTGCACTTTCTAGAGTCTCAACATTTTTTTTACATCATCGTGACCAAAACTGGATACAGTATTCCAAGTGTGGCTTTAGCAAGGCATTGTAAAGTGGTATTAACACTTCATGTGATCTTGATTCTATCCTTCTGTTAATGCAGCCTAGCACTGTGTTGGCTTTTTTGGCAGCTGCAGCACATTGGTGGCTCATATTTAAGTGATTGTCCACTAGGACTCCAAGATTTCTCTCACAGTTACTTTAGCAAGGTACCACCTATACTATACCTGTGCATTTAGTTTTTCTTGCCTATAAGTAGAACCTTACTTTTTTCACCATTGAATTTTATTTTGTTAGATAGCGCCCAATGTTCAAGTCTGTCAAGATCCTTCTGTATCTTAAGCCTATCTTCTGGAGTGTTGGCTATTCCTGCCAGCTTGGTGACATCTGCAGATTTGATGAGTTCCCCATCTATCCCCTCTTCCAAATCATTGATGAAGATGTTGAAGAGCACTGGGTCCAGAACAGAGCCTTGGGACATCCCACTCCACACTTCCCTCCATGTAGATGCAGTTCCATTGAGGACCACACATTGAGTACGGCTACTCAGCCAGTTACAAATCCATCTGGTGGTGATGCATTCTAACCCACATTTTTCTATCTTATCAAATAGTAGGCTGTGGTCTACATTATCAAATGCCTTACTGAAATCCAAGTAAATTATATCCACAACATTCCTGTGGTCCCCTAATTTTGTCACCTGGTCAAAGAATGCAATAAGATTTATCTGGCATGATCTGTTTTTGACAAATCCATGTTGGCTTTTGGTAATGACTTTGTTTGCCTCTAGGTGTTCGCTGATTCATTGCTTGATTATCTTTTCCAGAATCTTCCCAGGTACTGAGGTCAGGCTGATATTCCTGTAGTTTCCTGGATCCATTTCCCCCCCCCTTTTTTTTTGAAGATTTGAATTATATCAGCTCTTTTCCAGTCCTCTGGTAGCTCCCCAGTGCTCCAGGATCTTTGAAAGATATAGTCCAGTGGTTCTGAGATCACATCAGCCAGTTCCTTCAGTACATTTATGGTACTGTTTTTGCTGGGTTGGACTGTTTTTTCCCCCTTTGTGTAAAGACAGATGCAAAAAACAAGTTAAGTAGTTTTGCTTTCTCCCTGTTGCTTGTCACCTTCTTGTCACTTTCTCCCACTAATGGACCAATCATTTCCTTAACTTTTTTCTTGTTTTTTTTTACATATTACATGTTACAAGTTTCAGGAATTGGGTTTGTCTAACTAATGAAAAGATGGAATAGGGGTGACAGAATAGCAGTGTTCCAGTATTTCTGAGGCTGCCACAAAAAAGAGGAGATCAACCTATTTTCCAAAGCATCAGAAGGTAAGACAAGAAAAAAAGAATGGAAACTAATCAAGGAGAGAAGCAACCTAGAACTAAGGAGAAATTTTATAACAGTGAGAACAATTAACCAGTGGAACATCTTGCTTTCAGAAGTTGTGGGTGCTCCATCACTGGAGGCTTTTAAGAAGGGATTAAACAGCCACTTGTCTATAATGGTATAGGACCATGATGGCAAACCTATGGCACACAAGCCACAGGTGGGACACAGAGCCCCAGTCCTAGGCTTTCAGCTGGGTTTTATAAAACCTTTTCGCTTTAGGCCTCTGCCGCCATGTGTAAAAAAAAAAGGTTCAATCAATCCATCAATTTCAACCTCATGGGAAAAAAAAATATCTTGCAAAGTTGGAACTGATTGATTGAACTTTTTAGTCCCACCCAGTCTGCCATTACCACCACAGCCATGCTCACCCAATTGGCCACACCCACCCAGTGGGCCATGCCCACCCAACACCCGACTATACATAAGTGGGTTTTGGGTTGCAGTTTGGGCACTTGGTCTCTAAACGTTTTGCCATCATTGGTATAGGACAGGGGTAGGCAACCTTGGCTCTTTTATGACTCGTGGACTTCAACTCCCAGAATTCCTGAGCCAGCTGCCTATTTTCCTCACAACAACAAGCCTGTGGTAGAAAGAAATTGGAATAATAATAGCCCAATCAAGAAAAGAATTTCAGGTAGAGGTAAAGTAATTATGCTAAAAAGATGTGATAATAAGCAATCTTTTCTAATATGATGACACAGTTTCTTGGGTGATGTTGAAATATCAATATATAAAAAAACCTCAGAGGTCATTAACAAATCAGATATTAATCCAATCAACTGACTAAGGCAGTTATTAAAATATCATCCCTGATATGTCCAGAATGAGAGACTGGGAAATCGTGAGGTTGATGCTGTGATTAAGGCTGAAAAATCTCCTGTTTACCTCTCCTGATTTTTTTCTCTTCATTACATTGCTTCACTCACCCTGCATTTTTTTTCCAGTGTGGGTGTCATGATGATTTTTAGTCAAGACCAAAATTTTATGGAAGCTCAGATTCAATGCCGAACATGTTCACATTTCATTGTTCTTGCTAAATGGAACTCTATTTGACTTATCTAGCTAAGACTTAGCATTTGATCTTTAAGCAAATTATTTGTACACCCTTCATGGAGATCACACACTATAACTATGGATATTATGTCTACTCATCACTTTCATGTTATGATTACCGTTTATTCAGTATAGGCAGCCCTCTACATACGACCACAATTGAGCCAAAATTTTCAGTTGCTAAGTGAGACATTTGTTAAGTGAATTTTGCCCCATTTCATGATCTTTCTTGCCAAGTTCTTAAGTGAATCACTGCAGTTGTTAATAACATGGTTGTTAAGACAATCTGGCTTCCCCTTTGACTTTGCTTGTCAGAAGGTCACAAAATGTGATCACATGACCCCGGGACACTGTAACTGTCATAAATATCCAAATTTTGATCACATGATTATGGAGATGCTGCAATGGTTGTAAATGTGAAAAATGGTCATAAGTCACTTTTTTCCATGTTGTAGCTTCAAACAGTCATTAAATGAACTGTTGTAAGTTGAGGACTATTTGTGGTGGGGAATATTTTATGTTGGATCCTTCAATTATCAATAGTCAAAATAATAAAATAGCTTACATCCTGCAACCCTATCTGTAACACAATCAGACATCCACATCTGCCTATTGCAGGATCTTGGAAAGGATAAGTGGACAAAAATGCCAAATTGAGTTTGAACATCTGCCTGACTCTGCAATGAACCAAAATAATAATAAATACTATTGCTGGTATCAGTGTAAATAACATTATCAGTCATTTACATCTAGTCCACACAAAGAAACAGAAATGTTGAGTCACAATGATCAACTTTTTCTTCAACAGTGCAAATATTAATACTTTAATCAGAGTTTAAAATATTTTTCAACAAGGTTAACATACATGTGTACAAACGTACTCACAGGGGGGAGTTAGCATGTGCTAAAATCCAGTCATGTCAAGTTCATTGCAGGAGGAAAGGTACACCCCAGGGAAGAAACTATTATAACAGCTGGTATTCTTTGATAGCAATAGAGACAAAGCAATGCAGAGGAAATGGTACATCCTTAGTGACAATGGCTCATGATGTTATGGGCAACACCACTTCAATCTTGCCAAAGATGGGATCCATTAGGTACAGTTATTGTCCTCCATCCTTGTGATAACATAGTTGTGACTCTACCCTGATTTTAATTATTAAAATTTATTTTAATAAACATTATTAAATGTATTAAATCAAATTAACTTTTTTTAAAAAAATACATTAAAGACACAATAAATGAAGTACAACTAAAAATTAAACTGTCATGGATCCGACAGATGTAACTCTTCAAAGAACTTTGAGGCATTGTTTACCTTAAAGAATCTTTATTCAAGAAGCATAGAATCGGTATGTACATGGTCGAAGCCAAAATCTGAATTCCCCTTCCCTTTGCACATAGTATCAAACACAATTCCCTCCTCTAATTAACAGTCATAAATCACATTCCCCAATTAGTTTGAAATGCAGGCTTTCCATCCAGTTCTCCAACCCACCATTTCTTATCATCTCTTATTTCAAATGCCCTGAGTACACATACTATTATAATATTATTGTGTCTAACTAACTCCCATCACATTCCTCCTCCTCCCCCAGTATCATCTAATTCTAAGAGTAAATCAATTTAAAGGAAAAGGCTGCATGTCCATACGTTGTCAAAGCAAGAACATCCAATGTTAGCAGTGTTGTTATCAACATTACATTAATAACTGTTGAAATAGGATCAGTCTATATATGCTGTGGTGTCAGGAAGGGCATCTGGTCAGTAAACACTCAGCTCCATCTAGTTGCCCCCACTCTATTCTGAAGTAAGGGATTAAAGGATCCTAGAAAGGAGTATAGGGTAAGCTAAACATCATTTCCTTGTGGAAGAAGATTCCATGAAGAATATGCCCCCAAAATGTTTGTATAATTTATTCACATTTTTTTTTCATTTCTTTCAAAATGAAGAGAAGGACCTTGCCATTCCATGGAAATTAGAGAAGGCAGGCTTTAAGTTATGCACATCTAAATACAATGTGCCTTATTTTGTTAATTGTCTATTGGATATTTTTTTATTAAAATTTAAACCTAAGCCCTCTTGATTTCAAGAGCACTTGTAAATTGATAACTACAAGCTGAGTTGCAGTTCAAGAGATGAGAATCCTGCATTGACTAATTAGTTACTGTAGATCATTTATTAAAAATGCAATCCACCATCGTTAGACTGTTGAAATGTTTTGATCAGTAGGATCACGTATCCTTTGAAGGCAGAAGATACATCAAAGCTTTTCCTAATGTGTAGTCCTGCATGAAATGAGCAGTTCTAAGTCAAATATGTGCAGTTGTAATGGGAATGTTGTCCAACTCTTCATCAATACTCAAACAAAGAAAAGCAATACAGATTTTAAAAATAAAATAAAAAATGCCTAAAAATGTGGCACAATTGTTTTGTATTCATTAAAGTTTAATTCTCAAAATGTTTGGAGATATCTTCTGTTCAGAAGTTTCAACTTCAAATTTAAAAAGAAAAAAAAAAGTCTTGTTTCAAATTTACTTTAAAAAGACACCTTAAAGATACTGATGGGTCTTGCCTTTTATCTCCCAGTACCTTCTTGAGATCATTTACTGATCCAGTAATGTGTTGCTAAGATAGGACTGCCATGATAAGATACATACAGATCAAGGGATTTTTGGCCATTAATTGACTGACCAACTTTAAATCCTCCAAGTATTATTAGTACTGATCATTTGCATTACACTTGTGCAGTTGTGCAGAAGTTTTAATTCAGGTGCTAAGTATGTGATTCCAACATAACGGGGAGCAGATGGAAGAGAAAAAAAATATATCTAGTGCTTGCATCACTTCCTAATTTGCTATTTATAGGAATGGACTGAAATCTGATATAACCCCAGGCCTATCATAAACTAGAAAAGAAATGTTAAATTAGCAGTGAGGAAACCTTGGCACATTTTAAAGCACTTTTTTTCTCTTTTGATTCTTGCTAAGCACTTTTAAATTACAGGTTCTATGATCTTTCTCAGCAGATATATAGCTTCGGAATGTTATAACATGCAAATATAAGGAGAAATAAATAAATGCAGTACTTCCAATTCTGCACACAACATACCGGTGCATATACTGAAATAAAGCTTACACATGAAGGCAAATGTATGTGTCCCAGGATAATGTTGTGGGATCCAATCTGGGTCAGTCACCAGAACCAGAGCTTTTGGACTTGTGCCAGAGCCCATCCTCAGGAAACTTCTCTCTACCACACATTTTGGGAGGCACACATCCTGGTAGAGAGAAGCTCCCTGAGGATGGGCTCTAGTACAAGTCCAAAAACCTAGAAGACTAAACCTCTGGTCCCAGTGACCCGCCGCAGATTGGATCAAATAAAGATTACACAATGTTACACAATAGTGCAAATCTATGTTATTCTTTGGGAAAACTTCTAGGACAGGTGTCCCCAACCCCCAGTTCATGGATCGGCACTGGGTGTGCATGCCAGAAACTGGGTTGTGCAAACAAGTGAAGCTTCATCTGTGGGCTGCAGGCAGCACATGAAACCACGCCCCCTCTGGTCTGTGGGAAAACCTCTCTCCATGGAACTGGTCCCTGGTGCCCAAAAAGTTGGTGGCCACTGCTCTAGGATAAAGGGCAAGTAGAATTGCCATTTATTTATTTATTTATTTTTCTGTGTTTTTTGTTAAAGAGCTAATATGAATGGGGGTTTTTTGCCCCTAAAAAAGGGAAGTAAAAATAAAAGTGAGACAATTTCAGCAAATTGTGTTGACTTGTGAATCAAACATCATCCTTTCCCCATTTCTTTCTCACAGTCTCAGGCATGCTCATTGTTATGTAGTAGATGTGTTGCAATAAAAGTGCTGCCTGAGACAACCTTCAGCGCTGCTTTTCTTTTAAAAAAAACAAAAAAAGAACAATTGTGGCCTTCACATATAATATTTTAGTCCAGCTGAAGTAACAGATATTGTTTTTTTTTCCCCAATAGCCTTGCTCTCATAATTGCTTTGACCCTGCAAACATATATAGATAGGAGAAGCTACTCTGATGCTACATTTCAGAAATATGCTGGTTAGCTTTCCACTTACCCTTTTGACACCTGGCACAGACTTTGACCACATTCCTTTAAAATTATAGTCACTCATGAACATTGCACAAATGAAAGTGAAGTCAACTGAAATGTTTGTGGGATGGTGCTTATGCAAAAGTGCTTATTATATATAATGACTTTGTTCATATAACAGAAGGAAGGGAGGAACGAAGGAAGGGAGTGAAGAGAGAAAGGCAGAGAAATGAGTAGCTGGTTTATGATCTTTTAAAACACGGCTGTCAAACCCGTCACGTCACGTGATGTGTTGCAATGTATCATGACTTTTTTCGCATTGCCGGACCTGGAGTGGGTGTGGCCTTCACATGATGAAACTGGCCCACGGGCCACCAGTTTCACACCCCTGTTCCAAAATGAACACCTAATGCAGGGGTGTTAAACTGCCGGCCCACTGGCCAGATGCAGCACGAGGAAACTGCCCACCCCATTGCCGGCAACACAGAAAAAGTTCCAATACGTCGTGCAACGTCACATGATGTCATGAGTTTGACTTGTCTGACCTAATGGAACACAATGCTCCAATTTCAAAAGAAAGAAACTTGTTGTTTGACAGAGAGAGGGGGGAAAGGGAGAGGGAGGGAATAAGGAAGGAAGGAAAGAAGGAAGGAAGGAAGGAAGGAAGGAAGGAAGGAAGGAAGGAAGGAAGGAAGGAAGGAAGGAAGGAAGGAAGGAAGGAAGGAAGGAAGGAAGGAAGAAAACCCCACTTCATTCTAGCAAAAATGATATTACCTAACTGGGTAATGAAATATGAAAGACAGATATTCCAGTATGGTCCAGTATCTGCATGCATTTGGTTTCATAGTTTAGATGTTCATTTCATGTGACTTTCTTTAAATTAAATTGTATGTCGCCTGAGGTGCCCATACGATAGAAAGAAAGCCAACACATTTTGGAAACAAGTATACCGATGCAGAATACAAGGAATACATGAGTATATGGCAAGGAGACTTTTCCCAGACAGGTGGCAAATGATTCCTCTGGCAACCATCATAAGCACTAGCTGAATGAATTGAATATGCCTTCTTTAAACAGTTACACCAATTAATATAACTAAAGTTTTATAGCTTCAACCATAAAATGTTGCTGTGCTTGTCTGGGTCCCTGAAATGAGCAACTGCAACTTGTTCATACAACCTGTTTTTCACTCTATGGAGAGTCTCAGTCATTCAGGTCATGGTTGTCCCAAAGATGCTTTTCCAAGAGGCAACTGGACTTTCTTTTATTTTATTTTTTTACTTGATGTTTCACTTCTCAGCCAACAACAGAACAGAACAGAAGAAGCTTCTTGGATGAGAACTGAAACGTCTTCAAGGAAAACAACAACAAACAAAGCCCAGTTGCCTCTTGAAAAATCACCTTTGGGACTTTGGGTTTAGATGAGGATCCCTTTGTAAATAAACCTCCTCTCTCTTCATTGTCACTAAATAGTGTGCAAGTGCCTCTTCCTTAGTGTGTATGTTACAGTAGCTTGCAGTGAGAAAAAGGTTCCAGGCCAAACCCCAGAAATTTTATTTCATTCTACCAACGAAGGAGAATATTTGTAGCTCAGGGTTGAAATGTGGGATCCTTGGTGCTCTCTGAGCTTGCTTGTTTTCTTGCAGACATTTCATTACCCTAACTAGGTAACATCATCAGTGCTAGTAAGGAGTGATGTTTGCTGTCTGTTTATATTCTGATGCCTTTTCTCTCTGGGTGGGTGGGGGGCGGTTTTAGGGATTCTTTGGTTTGGCTGTTTACTAATGGCTCTTTGGCAGTTTCTTGATTGGGGTATTGCTTACTTGATTGTTGACCCAATCTATGCTGATCTGGGTGCTGATGGGTGCTGATGGTGGAGAGGTGCTGGAGCCTTTTTCTCTTTTGGTCTGGTTGATTGTCTCTTTTGCATAGTCAATAGCAGGGCTTTTCAACCTTTTCACCCATTGTACCACTTTTAGGATATGGCAACATCCAGTACCACCAGTCACCTAGTAAGGTGTCAAAAATTTGATGACCAAAAAAAAAAAGGAGAAAAGTGATGAAGTACAGGTAGTCCTCGACTTACAACACTTTGCTTAGTGACTGTTTGAAGTTACAAGGGCACTGAAAAAAGTGCCCCCCAAGCCACAGCCGAGCAAGACACCTGCCTGCCCGCCCAGCAGTGCTCTTCCTCCTCTCTGAGGTTTTCATTGTTGTGAGCATTTCTGTTGAGGATTGGCAGTGGGGGTGGGGGGGGTGTTTGGTTCCCCCCCCTTCTGCTGGTGGTCGCAACAGGTTTTGGTTACTTCCCTTGACCCTGGGACACTGTGACCATCATAAATATGAATCAGTTGCCAAGGATCTTAATATAAATCACAAGACCCTGGAGATGCTGCAACATTCCAACTGTTTGGCGCTTCTTCTGCACTCAGAAGCACCAGGATCAGCGCCGAACTCCAGCTGGAGCCTGGCACTGATCCTGGCGCTTCCGCTGAGCCCTGAAAGCCCTGCAGCTCCAGCCATCTCTCGCTCAGGTTTGTGCGGTGCTGCCACCGGTTCAGCTCATTCCCCTCCCACGCTACCACTTTTCTAGGATGGTCGCGTACCACCTGCCAGGTGCCAATGTACCAGAGGTGGTACCCTTACCACTGGTTGAAAGGCCCTGGTCTATAGATGTTGTTAATTTGTCTATTGATGGCTAGAAATTCACTGGCATTTTTGGATTTGGCCTGGTATAGGATTGTCACTTCTATATGTTGTGAAATTAAAGAACTTGCATCATGCTTTTAACTGCCAGTTGGTGTAAATGGGTGCATTCTGCCAGCCTTCTGCCTGTTTGTCCTACATAATGGCTGTTTCAGTTCTTACATTGTAAGTGGTAGGTAGTTCTCTACATGGGGCTTCCCTTGAAGACCACTCGGAGGCTCCAGCTGGTAGTCTCCCGGTACTCCCATGTTACACCTTTGCTCCGCGAGCTGCATTGGTTACCAGTTGTCTTCCGGGTGAGATTCAAGGTTTTGGTAATGGTCTTTAAGGCCCTACATGGCATGGGTCCGGAGTACCTCGGGGATCACCTGCTGCCGGCGTCAACTTCCCTCCGCCCTGTGCGTTCCCACAGAGAGGGCCTCCTCAGGGTGCCTCCGGTCAGAGAATGCCGGCTGGTGGCCCCCAGGGGGAGGGCCTTCTCTGTGGGTGCTCCGGCTTTATGGAATCAGTTGCCGGTCGAGCTCCGGATGGCACCTGACCTTCGCTCCTTCCGACGTGGTCTGAAGATCCATCTATTTGAACAAGCCGGCCTGGCCTGATGGGGATATGTTGGGGTTTTAATGGGGATTTTTATATTATTATTGATTGTTTTAGCTGGGCTACTATTTAATTCTTTTTAATTTTTGTATTCTGTATTTTTATATATGCCCTGTTCACCGCCCTGAGTCCTTCGGGAGAAGGGCGGTATACAAATATAATAATTAAAAATTAATTAAATTTAAAAAAGGTGATTCCTATTTTTTTTTCTTCTTGTGAGGTTGCTGGGTCTTTTGGTTTGGTTTAGAAGGGCTTTAATTGGCTTGTGTGCTATACTGATTCCATATGGTTGTAGTAATCTATTTGCAGTTTCTGAGATACGCTTATGTATGGCAGTGTAATACTTCTTAGGGTTTGTGTTGGTTGTGCTGCATTGGGTTGAGTGGTCAGGGACTTTTTAATGAAGTTGTGTGGATATCCTTTGTGTTGGAATGTATTGTACAGAGGCTTCATTTCCTTTTTCTGCTGATCTGGGTTGCTGCAGTGTGTTTGGACTCCTTTAAATTGTGTGTTGCAGTTGCAGTTATTGTCTGTGTTGTTGTGTGTCACAGTGTGTTTAGGGTCATTTATTTCATTCTCCTTAACACATTTGTACACCACATTTCTTAAAAAGACTGCATCAACACTGGCAAATAAGCCTTGGTGGAGCAGTGGCCTGATGCCTCCTTAAGTAACACCAGCTGCCTGCAATTAGTGCAGGTTCGCATCCCACCAGGCTCAAGGTTGACTCAGCCTTCCATCCTTCCGAGGTAGGTAAAATGAGGACCCAGATTGTTGGGGGCAATAAGCTGACTTTGTAATAATGCCGCTTGGGGGGGGGAAAGCCCTAATAAGCAGGCATATACATAGAATGAAGGCTATTGCTAAGCACATTGATTTGTGCTTTATATTGTAAGCCGCCCTGAGTCTTCGGAGAAGGGCAGGATATAAATGGGATTAAAAAATAATTGGTGCTAGTGTAATATTTTCAAGCATCCTGCTTTTGAGGAATCCTTTCTAAGAAGAATCTGATACCCAAGTACAGAAGAG
This sequence comes from Vipera berus, assembly GCF_964194415.1. Classification (NCBI taxonomy): domain Eukaryota; kingdom Metazoa; phylum Chordata; class Lepidosauria; order Squamata; family Viperidae; genus Vipera; species Vipera berus. Next base: position 107,001,921 of record NC_138206.1, read on the forward strand.
TTGACTACACATCATGTAAAGTATATCCAGGGCTTTTTTTCTCGTAGAACGTTCAGAACGGAGTTCTGGCACCTTTTTTGGATGGAACCTTTGTAGGGTAGGCAAGGCGGGTTGTATGACATGTGTGAGTTCTGGCACCTTTTTCTTTTACCAAAAAAGCACTGAGTATATCTGTCCATGATATTCTCCAAAACAAGTCCTTGAGAAATTGAGAACAAAGCCACTCTTAACATTTTTGTTCTGCTTATTAAACTACACATTAGATTATTGATGAATTAATATCAGGGAGATTGTTTTTTTTTTAAAAAAAATGTTTCATAATTTGGATACATGTATTAAGGGTAGATTTTTGCTCTACTCCTTACTTGTTTTCTAATGGAGAAACCTTCCCTCAGTCCTTCACAACTTGAAATTTTAGATGGAAAAAGAAATCCTTATTGATGCCAATGGGTGCTTAGCATTAAATTCCAACTAAAAAACAAACCATTTTTTTTTAAAAAAATGGAACATATAAAGTATAGCCTTGAAACAAGACACATTCTTCTTACTGACACCACCCTACCCATGTCTGAATGTAAGTTATCAAAAAGAAAATGCAGAGTTACAGATTAACATAGTTTTCCTTCACTGTTTTTTTAAAAGAGGTCTTGAACTTTATACTAAGAACCAATATTTGGACCTCTGTAAACAATATTTCTGTTTGTCAGGACCAAATTATTTTCAATCACTAAAAGTTATTAAACAGTTACAAGTTTTTTCTCTGAAGTTCATATATCATTACAAGGGGGAGGAGGAGGAGGAGGAGGAGGAGGAGGAAGAAGAAGAAGAAGAAGAAGAAGAAGAAGAAGAAGAAGAAGAAGAAGAAGAAGAAGAAGAAGAAGAAGAAGAAGAAGAAGAAGAAGAGGAGGAGGAGGAGGAGGAGGAGGAGGAGGAGGAGGAGGAGGAGGAGGAGGAGGAGGAGGAGTTGTTTCATTTTTTTACCATTATCATCAAGTCACCTGTGTTTTAGAAGTTGATTTATTAATAAAGTATGTTGAACAATAAACCTAGACTGTCTCAAAGAACTTTTCTTTTTTTCTCCATCTCCAGAACTCCTAAGTGCAATAATGGATTTGTCCTCTACTTCCAAGACATTACAAATACCTGTGGATGTTTTCTTCTGCCATTTCTCAATGGCATAATATCTCATTTTCTTGCAATTATCATGCTTTCATAGTTATGATGGTTCAAGAAAGGAAATGTATAGGAAAGAAAATATAGAGATTATTGTATTTTCAACTGAAAGAAAATATAGAGATTATTGTATTTTCAACTGAAAGAACACTGGGAGACATGGGTGTATATTCCTCTATGCAACATCTGGAAATGCATAAGATTAAAATGGGGAGGAGGAAGCAACCCTTAAAAGCAGACACAGAAAACATTTGCCTTTTTTAATGCATTGAAGAGAATGACCAATCAATTCACCATACTCTAGATTGAATAGCAATCTGGCCTGTTCCCCAGACCATCGCAAAATCCAGACTAAAACTGTTGAAGTCAGCATAAGGAAAAGCTAAAAACAGCACAAAAAACAAGCAACTTAGCTGATGTGTGGAATTGGCCTGTGATGCAGTTTGATATATTGACACTGAAAAAGAAACTCTAAATGAGATTTTTTTTCTTGTTCTTCTGTTGCTGCTGATCAAGCTGACGTTGCAAGTAAAACAGTAAAATTAAGAATTACAAACCCTTGCAAAACCTGTGAAAAGAGAATATAAGTTGGACAAAGAATTATAAAACAACTGGATTTGCCACTGAGCATACACATAGCAGTGCAAGGGTTTTTGAACACCTATTTATTTTGTGTGTCTGTTTGTTCATCTTTCAAAGTTTTGTATGGGATTTTTTTTTCTACATCAACAGTCAAAATTCAGCCAAGAGTGGATGTTAACTTATAACTGCAATCTTGTTTGCATTAAGGCTTGAAAAATGTGAAATGGGTAAGTTGACATTGACATGAAGACTGGATCAATTTATCTTCCTTCCAAGTGAAGACTTACAGAGTTGGCAGTGGAAAATGTATGCAGTACATATCATGAACAACAAATTCTTTCTACTTCTACTTTCAATTCTCTAGGGAAAACAAAAAATCTCCAAATAAATGAGGAACTGAAGCACTATCTTGCTCCATCAGAAGAATAACAAGATTCTACTGAACATACTACATCAGGAGATGTATCACGGAAACCACTGGAATTGGAATTCGTAAAGTTGAGATCATAATCGGAGGTAGAATACAGATCAGGTTAACTTAAATACAAGATGAAAATTTTGAACAAGAAAGTCTCCCAGTTTTACTAAAAGTGTTCCCCCCCCTAAATTCACTTCCCCCCCTATTTATTTAGCATTTGTTTATTTTTGAAAAGGTGGAGAGCAAAGCAAAGCAAAGCAAACTGCCTTTTGCTTACTAATATTTTTTCCCCAATTATGCTAGCAGTGTCCTTTTTTGGTTCAAACCGTATTGCTGTAATTGGTGATGCAGAAATCTGTCTTATAGACAGCTCAACAAGAGTATTGATTGACTCCTCCATTAGAGAGTAAAATGAGACAATGGGCAAGAAAGGGATTTGTGGTGAAAATGTACTTAAGTTTAACTGCAACACACATAGCAGCTCAAAGAATAAACTTGTCCAAAAGAGGTTTATTTCCCCCAGCTTTGTGGTATATTATGCTTTAATCAGGTTTTCTTGCTTCTGCATACTAAAAGAAAATGTAGAATTTTAGAAGAAGAAAAAAGGAGTGGGAATGCTACAATTCTCCATCATGCAATATCCACAAATTTTAGTTCAATTAGCTTACTTCCTAATGCAGTCTCTACTAATTTATCTGAGCATAAAAAGCCCCAATGAACATAAAATATAGAACATCAGAGTTGGAAAGGACCTTTGAGATCTTCTAGTCCAACCTCCTGCTCAAGCAGAAGATCTAATATCATTTTAGACAAATGGCTGTCCAGTTTCTTTTTGAAAGCCTCCAGTGATGGAGTACCCACAACTTCTGAAGACGAGCTGCTCCACTGGTTGATTGTTCTGACCCCTAGGAAATTTCTTCTTAGTTCTAGATTGCATCACTCCTTGGTTAGTTTCCATCCATTGCATTTTGTCTCACCTTCTAGTGCTTTGGAAAATAGGTTGGCCTCTTCTTTTTTGTGGCAACCCCTCAAATATTGGAACACTGCTATCATGTCACCCCTGGTCCTTCTTTTCACTAGACTAGAGATACCTAATTCCTGAAACCACTCTTCATATGTTTTAGCCCCCAACCCCCTAATATTCTTTGTTGTTCTCTACACTACTCCCAGAGTCTCAACTTTATATATATATATATATATATATATATATATATATATATATATATATATATATATATATATATATATATATATATATATATATATATATATATATATATATATATATATATATATATATATATATATATATATATATATATATATATATATATATATATATATATATAAAGGTAAAGGTAAAGGTTCCCCCGCACATGCATGCTAGTTGTTTCCGACTCTAAGGGCCGGTGCTCATCTCTGTTTCAAAGCCAAAGAGCCAGCGTTTGTCTGAGGACATCTCTGTGGTCATGTGGCTGGCATGACTAGACACCAAAGGCTCACGGAACGCTGTTACCTTCCCACCGTAGTGGTCCCTATTTTTCTACTTGCATTTTTATGTGCTTACGAACTGCTAGGTGGGCAGAAGCTGGGACGAGTAACAGGCACTCACTCTGTTACGCGGCACTTGGGATTCGACCCGCCAAACTGCCGACCTTCTGATCAACAAGCTCAGTGTCCTAACCCACTGAGCCACTGCGTCCCTGGTACACACACACACACACACACACACACACACATTGTGGTGAACAAAACTGGATGCAGTATTCCAAATGTGGTCTTACCAAGTCCTTATAAAATTGTACTAACAGTTTACATGAGCTTGGTGATATCCCTCTAGTAATTAAATTAATATTTCTACTAAAATAAAATTTAATTCTAGAGCATTTCCTATATAAGCTGTAGAAATTGTTGTTGTTAGTTGTGAAGTTGTGTCCAACCCATCATGTCTGACCCCATGGACAGCGTTCCTCCAGGCCTTCCTGTCCTCTACCATCTAGCTGTAGAAATAATTGCTCTTAAATTTTCCTCTCAGAATTCATGAATCAGGTAAGGAATATATTTGTATTTTAGGCTGTTTAAGAAAGGTACAAGACCTTTTCCGTGATGCCAATATTTTTCCTACATGTGAAGGGGATCCTTTGTGTATCACTGTTTTTTAAAAACTCTAGCCAGCAACCTGAGTTGTCTCTCTGAGAACAGAATGTGGTCTTCATTCATAGATGAATTATGAATGTAGAAAAAAACTTCCACCAGTGGGAGTAGGAAAGGAGTAGAAGTTTAGCAATTCTCATTCTTTAGCACTGATGATGTCACCTAGTTGGGTAATGTCTGCAAGAAAACAGAGAGCAACAAGGACCCACAGATAACATTATTATTGAATAAGATTTCTTATATCTCATTTTTCCATGCATTACAAGCTCAGTAACTGTTTTCTGGAGTAATTATATGACCATGTTGAGAAACCAAGTACAACTTCACTGGGACAATGTAGAGAAAACAATGCACACATAGTAAGATGGTTTATGCTGTACACCTTGTGTCACTTTGGATAGTGAGATGGGTGGCAAATAAATGTAATAAAGAAAAATAATAATAATATAGGTTACTTACTACCAGTAGTGTGTCAAATCACTAAATGTTTGCTACAGTCAAAATCCTGGGAAGCCTTGTACTCCTGAAATAATTCATACCTATTTTTACCATTTTTAAAAAGAAAAACACAAGAATTATTAATATGTATGCTGCAGCTCCATATCTTCATTATCTAGATCTGCATATCGTACATCTTTCCTCTCAAAACGCTTGTTCTCAAAAGCAATGCCACTGAAAAGAAGAAGCAGTACATTTACTAAAGGAATGCCTCAATAAACGTTTTTTTCTGTGCTATGTCCTTTGCTGGATACAATGGAATAAAATACAGTGAATCATCCTCATAGCCTGGCAGTCACAAATCTGGACAATGAGGAATTCATAAATGTGATCACACTGAGCCTCATAGTAATGCTTTTTGATAGCATCTCTTTGTAACATAATTAACATACTATTGGCCATGTTTCTCAGAGGAGTAACTGTAGCAGTATGGACCTATACTTTATGGACCTATATTGTTATTTGAATCAAATGAATAATATGTAACTGAGACCTATAAATCACCCCACACACACAATAAACTAAAAGAACAGAAATGTTTGACAAAAGCAATCATGAGAATTATCAAAGAAGAGAGAGAAAAGGAAGGAAGAGAATGGAGAAATGTGAGGAGATCTCTCAAATCAATGGAAAGTTGGAAAGAAAAGAAAAAAAACTTTTTTAGTCTAGAGAAAAGAAAAGAAGGACTAGGAGGGACATGATAGCAGCATACCAGTATTTGACAGGCTGCCATAAAGAAGGCGGCGGGGGTGGGCATGTCAACTCATTTTGCAAAGCACCAGAAGGCAAGGCAAGAAACAATGGATGGAAATTAATCAAGGAGAGAAGCAACCTGGAATTAAGGAGAAACTCCCTAACAGTGAGAACAATTAACCAGTGTAATAGTATGGCTTCAAAGTTGTGGGTGCTTCATCACTGGAAGTTTTTAAGAGACTGGGCAGCCACTCATCTGAAATAGTATAGGTTCTCCTGCTTGAGCACTAGAAGACCTCAAAGGCTCCTTCCAACTTTATTCTGACTTAAGTCCAACACCAAGCTGGAACAGACTTCCTACAGTCTGGGAAATAGGATGGCATTTTGCAAAATATTAGAGGGATAAAACCTCTATATATTCTTCTTGTATCAAAATTTTGTAGCAATCACCTCAAGAAGCAGAAGCAACAAGATCAAAGAATCCCTATCTTAATGAACTTACTCACAAATGACATATAAACTACACCAATCCCTTATATAGAACACTGCAGCCTAACACCCATTTCCTTTCAATAAATCTGGTTAACAAGGCTGTCAGAATCTTGCCTTCTTGGTTGGAAGGAGTTGCTTAGGGCTTGATCTCTGCACTGCATGCTTTTCCAACTTAGACTTCGGCTGATGGATAGATCCCTTCAAGCAATGCCCAGTGGAGGCATTCCGCACAGTGGGCACAATTGTGAAGTAGATGAAGCCAACATAGTGAATAACCTGGACCATAGCCAAAGGTAACACAGCTTGGTCACCACTTCCTTTGATTGAAGGTAAAAGGAGAATATAACTATAATGCCTTATGTGGAACTGCAACTGTTTTAGGTTGAAGATCCAGGAGGGTTAGGAACCTATTTACCTATTGAAAGTGTTCTGCCAAATGCCAGTTACAGAACCGATTCTGGCATAATTGCAGGTGTCTTTCACCCTCTCAAATATAAGAACAAGGATAGGAAGAGGTACAGGATGGTGTCTTATCTAAATGCACCAGTGAGGCATGTTGTATTATTTTTCTCCAAGAAAGGTTGAGGGCCTAAATTATCATAGCGTGAAGATATATTTTCCTGCTGATAAAATGCTGATTCTGTTATGAAAGCAGCTACATCAAAGCATTTGATTTCTCCTACTTACCATTTTAGTAGAAATTCAAAGTTTGGATCAGTTGCTAATTACAAAAATAATTTGACTTGTCAGTCTGGAAAGTAATCATCAGTTTTGCACAGTGGATTTTTTTTTTAATTGAGAGAAATGGCTTTGTAATTTATGCTGCATTCTTTTTTAAAAAACATAGATAGATAGATAGATAGATAGATAGATAGATAGATAGATAGATAGATAGATAGATAGATAGACAGACAGACAGACAGACAGACAGACAGACAGACAGACAGACAGACAAATATTCAGACCTGTAATTTTTCATTTAATGAATGCAATTTAGTGACCTTGCATAAAAACTATCGTGCTCTGGAAAAAAAAAAAAGATATGCAATGTCTATTCTCTATTTTTTTTCCTTCCAGCAATCATACAGTACATGCACATATTCTCTAGGTTTTTCCAGCTAGAAGCAAATAAGTAAAATTCATCCAGTTCCCTCATTGCCTGGCCTCCATGCAATGTTGACCTTTTCCACCATTAAGTATAAATTTAGATGTTGAAACAGATGCTTGGTATAATTGATCTTGATGTGAGATTCAGTAGGCCACTGTCTGCATCAGAGATAAGAACTGCAATATCTGTGAACTGCAGATTAGAGCTTTACTAGTCATCAATCACCAGTTTGTCCTTGTAGCCATCTACTGATACCAGCTTTCTATATAAGTACAGTAAAAGGTGTTAACATGCATTTTGCATTTGTCTGATATAATTTTAATTTCTATCACACCTATATTTATCCCCTCCCTGCTTTCAAAGTTTTTTATCAGCCATGTTAGTGTCTTGATTTTTCCCTGCTTTTCCAGCCATTTGAAGATTTAACAGAAGAAATAGCAATAGAGATAGCACTTAGACTTATATAATACTTCACAGTGCTTTACACCCTTCCCTAAGTGGTTTAAAGAGTCAGCATATTGCCCCCAGCAATCTTGGTCCTCATTTTACTGATGTTGGAAGGATGGAAGGCTGAGTCAACCTTTAGCCAGTCAGAATTCGAACCGCCAAACTGCTGGCAGCCAGCAGTCAGCAGAAGTAGCCTGCAGTACTGCATTCTAACCACTGCACCACCACTGTTATAACAGAATAACACAGTTGGAAGGGATCTTGGAGATCTTCTAGTTCAACCCCCTGCTCAAGCAGGAGACCCGACATACCATTTCAGACAAATATCTATCCAGTCTCTTCTTAAAAGCCGCCAGTGATGGAGCACCCACAACTTCTGAAGGGAAAGCATTCCACTGGTTCTCTGTCCTCAGTGTTAGGAAATTTCTTCTTTAGACTTTAATTGAACTAAATAGTATTCAGTGTTACCAGACCTAATCATACTAAAATATATTAAATTATGAAGCTTATGGAGATCTAGGATTAATCAACAGCATATGACATACACTAAAACTTGGGCAAGGAATTTAGTCTTAATATTGCTAAACTCAAGATCCACTGAAGTGAAAGTAACATGGACAACCTTTCAAAGTTGCATGGTTCCATATAGGACATGAAGAAAATATTAGTGGTAACATTTGCTATAGAACATAGACAAAGCTTTTTTTAAAAAAAAATTGTACTAATGTACAATACTTGGCTGATATTAATGATAATATTATATGTGCTCAATATTTTATTTTTTTCTGCACTCACGCTGGAAGCCAATGCTTGTATTATGACTTTTTTATGAGCTATAACAAAAAGATACTCTGGGTAGACTTCTTAGCTTTTATTTATCTGCAACGTTTGATGTTCTATGACCTGAAGGTAATTGATTAAGAGAAGCAAAATGATAGAGAAATTGGAAAAGGTGAAGCAATTTTGCCATGCAATGTATTTTAATACTAAAAAAGAAAGATTATGTTCTTACATGAACTACAGTTTGTTTGAACATGTTTCTTTCTTTTCTTTTTGATATATATATTATTGATTTTTTAAAAAAAAAAACCTAACAACCTGGTGCTTAGTAAACAGCATGTTGTCTGGGTTCACATTTCACAACAATCAATAATAGACAATTTCTATCATATCGTACTCTACATAACAGTTTTCCTTGATTTTCTATTCTTCCCATATTGTTCTATTTTGCAAACATCAGGTTAATACAGTTCTTAGCATTTTAGTAACAAAGAGGTTAAATATAAACATTTTTCTAACATTTATCCAATTAGTAATAGCATCAATATAGAACTTTTTTTCTAGCTAGCTAGTTCTCTTGGTTCCATTATATGTCCTGTTTTCAACATTCTCATTTAGACTTTTCCCCCACAAAATTGAAATCATTTTTATCTGTTAGGATTTTATCAAAGTTGGTTTATGGTTAAGTATCTAAACTGTTTCCCTCACAATAATCCTCCCAACAATTATATTTCTCCAGTGCTTTTTTTTTGTAAAAGAAAAAGGTGCCGGAACTCACACATGTCATACAACCCAGCCTACCCTACAAGGTTCCATCCAAAAAAGGTGCCGGAACTCCGTTCTGAGCATTCTATGAGAAAAAAAGCCCTGCATTTCTCATATCATAAAAAAAAATACAATACTACTCAGAGTAAAAAAGAAGAAAAAGAGAAATAAAAACATATCTTTCTCAAACTAAAATTCATTTCTATCCCCCATTTTTTTCATTTTTAACTCTATTCCATTCAATATTTGCTAATTAAGTAATCCATGTTATATTTTAACCATATTCAAACACATATGTAATCTTTAAAAATTGAATCTGATAAGACAGTTATTCACATATCATAATTTCTTACTTGATTATGAAATGGATTAATGTAGTGTGGGAATTGTAAATAACAAAACTTGAATGCATTGGACATACTGTTTTAAAATATAGAGTTTAGCTATAATGGGTTGACATGAGGGGTCCTTGGTGTTCTCTGAGCTTGCTTCTTTTCTTGTAGTTGCTTTATTATCCAAACTAGGGAACATCAGCAGTGCTAGTAAGGAGTGCAGTGTGCACTTTCACAACCTATAGACAGATTTAACCATACTTTCAACTGCGAAAATGTGAGCACTCTAGACCAAGCCAAGTCCAAAACTGCCAGGAAAGTTCTAGAAGCCTGGCACTTTGACAAATCAGCCATCAATAGATACATAGACATTAACAACATCTATAGACTATGCAAAAGGTACAGCCCAAAAAGGAACCAAAATACCCAAGCACCTTTTCACCAGCAATCAGCACCCAGATCAGCATAGATTAACTCCAAGGTTAACATCAGTCCAACAATCAAGTAGACAATGTCCCTATTAAGAAGCCAACAACAAACAGCCCAACCAAAGAATCTCTAAGACTAGCCCCACCAACACTGACAGGGGAAGCCACTAGATTATAAACTGATAGCAAACTGCATGAAGTATTATTTTTATTTTTTTAAAAAAAAAAACTTTTAAAAGATATTTTCAAAGACAAAATATCTATTGCTTGGTACACTTTGAAGTTTGTGTCCTTTTGCACCACACACAATTAAATGCTAGGATAAGAAGTTCGCCATTCAGTAAGACAGTATTTCACCTTTCTTTCTTTCTTTCTTTCTTTCTTTCTTTCTTTCTTTCTTTCTTTCTTTCTTTCTTTCTTTTATTTTTCTTTCTTTCTTTCTTTCTTTTTTTCTCATTAGCAAAGAACTTGTTCTCTTAAAATATAATTCATGATTACACAAATGTGTTATGGTACACAGCTAACAAATCATTCTTAAAATTCCTGCTGGCATGTATGTGAAGAAATATATGTACATAGAATATATTGATAATTATTTTTCTTCATGATTCTGTGGAATTTATATATGCATGTATATAAAAGTATATAGCAAGTACACCCATCTGCTAGTGATACAAAGTATCTGTGCATGTGCAGTGTTTTTTGTTGTTGTTTTTTTGTAAGAAAAAAGGTGCCGGATCTCACATCTTGTTAATCATATGTGTGTGTGTGTGTGTGTGTGTATTCAGTTCTTAACATTAATTTAATTCATTATATTTAAGGCAAATATTCATAGTAAATTTTTACACTAAAAATTAAAAAATATATATTTTCAATTCACCAACACTGTACACACACCCACACACATCAGTTGTGTAACAAAACATAAAGTTTGCCTCCTGCAGTAAGCACTCAGAGCACGACCACACAACCAATCACAAGCCGAGAGTGACACAAGCCAAGCAGCACCATCACAACCAGTGCAGAGGAAGTACGCATGCATTGGACGTGACACACCATTTTAATAATTTTTGCCGCTGACCTGCTATGCTCGACTGGGTGGTTCAAGTCCACATGGACCAAACATCAAATTTTCAAAAGTTACTTTTAAAACTTGGAAAATCCATTGAAAAAGATGCCGGAACTCTGTTCCAGTGCATTTTATGACAAAAAAGCACTGCACATATGCATCTAAACTATAAAGTAGACAGTAAAGTTATGTTGTGCCAGTCCTCTTTTTCTAGTTTTACAAGAAAGGGTTAATGTACATAACAAGAAAACAAACTTGAAATATTCAACTCTTTAATAGGTACCGTGTTTTTTCCATCTATAAGACGTATCCTTGTATAAGACGCTCTCCACGCCAATCAGCTGTTCAGCGGAGCACCCAACAGGTGAGCTGGCAAATCTGCAAGTTTGGCTGGCTTAAGATGTTGCCCCCTCCCCCCTCCCATTAGTGGCAAACCCACAGGGGCTTGACACCTGCACCAGGTGGCATGGCAACACACACAGACATGCCCTGAGCTGTGGAGGTTACCATTATTTTTCTGTGTATAAGATGCACTTGATTTTTGAAGAGGGTGTTTGCAGGAAAAATAGTGTCTTATACATGGAAAAATACGGTACTTCTTGCTAAAAATGATTGCTCTTGCTTAAATAATTCTAATTAGGAAAATACATTCAGAACCATATGAACTAATATTCTCTCCAATATTCAGATTTTTGTATGGGGAAATTTTGAATAAATGGTTTACATTTGTCCAATGGAGCTTCAACACATTTTTATAGAAAAATATGCAGTGCAAACAGTGTAGAACTTTAAATAGTTTGCTGTTTGGGAAAAAAAATGCAGAACCTTTTAAAAATTATTGAGCTGCTGTTGCACAAAAATAACCCAACCATATTACTAAAAATGAAATATGATATAATTTCTTTCCAACTCATCTTGCAACATATTGGCATAATCTGTTTTTGCCATTTAAACTTGTCCCTACAGGGAAATTATATGTTTAAAAATTATGTAAAAGCAATATTTTTGAAGGAGTTGTTTATAAAGCAAGACTTTAAAGGAAAGATCTGAGAGTGTGGCTCATTATATAATTTGAACCCAAATATTTCATCTTTAGCAATGCTACAAAAACTGCCAATTTCTGTTTCAAACTTGGGGGCCTCTGTCTGCCAGTATAGACAATGCTCCATAAAAATATTAGCATTAAATTTAGATGTGTTTTCTGAAAAAAAGATCACAGAGACAGAAACTTTAATCATCCATGAGAAAAGCTCCATGTCTTAAATGTAAACAAAGGAAAATGATCAGATTTTTATTTTTCCACTCACATATCTATGGTAGAGAACAGTAGCTTGTTTATGAATCTTTACTTTCTGGAATCAAAGAATTACAGGCAGACTTAAAAACAAAGTATATACAGTTTCACAAATAGACTGCTCGCCAAAATACATTATACAAGATCTTAAGAGAGAATTGCAAAAAGCTGCTGGAAGACAAGAGAATTAAACTCATTGGCAGACAATATGTTTTGCATGCAAAAAAAAATAGTAAAATGTAATGAAATTAATCCCAGGTTCTTTTTCTGTCATTGCCAGGTATGACTAAAAACAGCACACCTTTGTTGGAGGTGCAGGAAAACCAGATCAGGTATATAGATAACAAATCAGGCACAAAAGGACTCTGCATGCATATACTGTAAATGTATATGAAATCTTCCACTACTACCATATTATGTCAAATTACCAAATCACTCAGTTTTTTACTGGATTTTGAAAGTTGGTAATCCTGAAAGATTGGGGCCATATTTATTCTCATGGATATTGTCTGCAAAGGCTACAATCATCGTTGTTCTCAGTGACAGTATTTAAAGTCTTTGGCTTCTTTGAGGGACTACAAAGCTTTCAATAAAAATGTAATGGTTTACTTTGTATAATGGCAATAGTTTGGTAGTTTTGTGTTCACTAATTTTCATCTAAATGGATATTGATGGTGGATGTTTTCTCCCTATACATTTTTTATTAGAATCTTACTGTCCCAAAGGTACTTTTTCAGGAGGCAACTGTACTTACTTGTTTTTCCTTTGAAGATGTTTTGCTTCTCATCCAAGAAGCTTCTTCAGCTCTGACTGGATGGTGGGGAATAGAAGGATTTATACTCCTTGCAGACAGCTGGTTATTTGCATTCTTTTAGAGAGTCGTTGAGGCCACCTGGAGGTTTATCTGTGTCCTCAGAGTCATCTGAGCAGTGCAAATATCTGTGGAGTCTTCTTGGCTGCAGAATGTTTTCTGCCCTCTGTCCCTTCACTGTTGAAGACAGTCACAGGCTGTTGGGGATGAGTCTGTGCTGTCTGAATCTCAATCTGAAGCACAAATGGTTCCTGTAGTTTGCAATATTTTCTGGAAATCTGCTCATACTCCTGCACTATCCAAAGGGTGTTCATCCCAAACTGCATAGCTAAATGTCTATGGAGATTCTCAGTCATCCAGGTCATGATTGTCCCAAAGATTGTCCTTCCATTCCCCACCATTCAGTCAGAGCTGAAGAAGCCTCTTGGATGAAAAGCAAAATGTCTTCGAAGAAAAACAAGGAAGTCCAGTTGCCTCTTGAAAAAGCACCTTTGGGACAACCATGACCTGGATGGCTGAGAATCTCTATAGACATTTAGAATCTTACTGGTTGCTGAATACAATAGCATCTTTACGATCCATATTTTAATGTCTTTCAGTTTGGCTAAAATGGTTGAATCTGTTGCTCAGCTGTCACATTCAAGCTGCCCTTGAAAGGACATGAATTCACTGCACTCCTGAGCCTGCTTAATTGAAGTAACTGTCAATCTTAATAGCAAAGAACAACTTTATGATTTGGTCTGCTGGACAGGGGTGCTTTGGCTGAAGCTTCACTAAAATGAAGTATGCTTTCAAAACTGTTCACACTTTTATCTGTTAGTTATGGTCCAGGTTTTGCTAGGAATGCACTGTGTATGTGCATAGGAGCTGGATCCTATATAAATTCTTTCCATGACTGTTCCATGTTCCACAACAGGTATGGAGGGTATTCTCATGTTAGGCACCACATGTTACGCCCTTGTGAATAAAGATTGAAATTATACAACCTCCAACTACATGTGAAAGCTTCTACACAGAACTAGGTTTACATGTTAGATATGAGATATTTATATGTAATCTCATTTCCCAGGTCCCGCATTTTTATTATCTGTATGTCAGAAATGGAAGTCTGGGTACAGATTCAAGCTGGGAAAATTTTCATCCTTCTCAGCATGTCTTTCTAAGACTTATTTCCACCCTTCAAACCCTTTTACTAAACCTATAGAGTAGAGGGATGCAGACTTCTTGTTCTAGAAAATGTTCATATTTAAAAAACAAACAAACCAGAAATGGATCTTGATTCAGTGATTCTTGTCACCTTATCAAGTTAATAATTACCATGCCCCTCTTTTCATGCATTATAAAGAAAAGATTGTCAGTTTTTACAAAATCGTGATGCCTTTTTAGATTGAAAACTATAGTTAATATAATGGGCCACTAACCAAGCATCAGCCGGTTCATGTTTCATGTAGTTATTATAATTTGAATGGGAAATCCATGCAGTGTAATGTATAACTATAACCATCAACAATTAGAATAGTATGTTTCAGATTGGAAGTTAATAAAAAAGAAACACTGACAAATTAAATGAAAATTTCCCTGCTTTTAATCCTTGTGTTTATAGTATCTGACCATAATATTGTGTAGAATGATCTAAAAAATGAAGTGGGGGGAGGGGGGAGGGAGGGAATAAGGATGGAAGGAAGGAAGGAAGGAAGGAAGGAGGGAGGGAGGGAGGGAGGGAAGGAAGGAAGGAAGGAAGGAAGGAAGGAAGGAAGGAAGGAAGGAAGGAAGGAAGGAAGGAAGGAAGGAAGGAAGGAAGGAAGGAAGGAAGGAAGCTTTCTGAATGATCATGGAAGACAGTGTATGCAGGGGACATGCCCAATTACTAAAGGTTAATGTAAAGATTAAAAGCCTTAGTCAAATTGCTGCAGAAATGAAGCACTGTATGCCCCCCAACTCTAAAAGACAGCAAAATGTGGTTTAAAAGATTTCACAGCAGAGTAATTGAAAAGAACACAGTCAAGTCACATTTAAAAATTAAAACACAAAATAAGCATTTTTATTTTTATTGGGAATTATTAGTCATTGTGACATGCAGCTCTTTGCCCAGAATTGTATTACTCTCCATCAGTTTCCGGTTAGGCTGCACTGATTGGTTTTGAACAACACATCTGAGTGGGCTTCCTTGTTTCCCTTCTCCAATGTTTTTCTGTGGCTTTGCCTCAGATGATCTATAGGAGGTTTGGAGCTTTTGGTCTTTCCATTTTTGCTCATCTTTTATTTAGCACCTTGATAATGTCCATTGCCCTCCAGACCATTGTCTCTTTTGAAGCGTGAGACTTGCTTGTAGATATTTTATTCAAAGCGTGGAGACATACAGTGGGGCAGTCAAAATTCACAACTGTTGAACCCATGGATGCACTCAATACAGAATTGATAAATGAGGCTCCACTATTTATCAAACAGAAGGGGGAGGGGAGTGCTTGCTCATCATTTACTCCTGCATTTAAAAAACAAACAAACAAACAAACAACAAACCTTATAGAGCGAAATGCAAGGTGGTACTTTCTCACTTTATTTTGCTTGCCCAGACCAGCTTTACCAGGACAGGAGGAGAACAAAAGTCACTTTCCCAGTTTCCTCTTTTAAAGATAAGCACATGATATTAAAAGTAAAAGTGCTGAGGGGATAAAGTTCTGTCTTGATGCCATCTAAACTAGTAGATGATATTAATAGGTCAATCAATTTTCAATTCATGCTTAGTTTGTTCTACAGATTTGGTATGATCTCCTCTATCTACTTATCAAAGATTTTTTAAAGGCAACATGCCTCTTTCCTGATAAGTTTAAAGTCTTCCTCCTCCTCCTCCTCCTCCTCCTCCTCCTCCTCTTCTTCTTCTTCTTCTTCTTCTTCTTCTTCTTCTTCTTCTTCTTCTTCTTCTTCTTCTTCTTCTTCTTCTCCTCCTCCTCCTCCTCCTCCTCCTCCTCCTCCTCCTCCTCCTCCTCCTCCTCCTCCTCCTCCTCCTCCTCCTCCTTCTTCTTCTTCTTCTTCTTCTTCTTCTTCTTCTTCTTCTTCTTCTTCTTCTTCTTCTTCTTCTTCTTCTTCTTCTTCTTCTTCTTCTTGATGGGCATTGCATAGAACTCTTAGAGTATACAAAGCTGTTTTTTTTTTAAAAAAAAGGCAACTGGACTTTGTTTTTCCTTGAAGATAGTTTGCTTCTCATCCAATAAGCTTCTTCAGTTCTGACTGAATGGTGGAGGATGGAAGGATTTATGTTCCTTACAGTTATCTGGTCATTAGCACTCTTTCTGAGAGCCATTGAAGCTACTTGGAGGTTCATTTGTGCCCTCATGGTCATCTGAGTAGTGTAGAACCTTCTTGGGACTACTGAAAGTACTGTATTGTAAACAGAGGATAGGTGGTATTGTATTCCTCCCCCCCCAGTTGAGATGGGGCTGTTCAATCTTAATGCAGATGGCCTCTTTGACTCCTCTTTCAAACCAGTAGTCCTCTTTGCCCAGAATGTGGACTTTGCCCTGGGTGCAATCCCAAAACAACTGGAGCACCACTTGGACACCATTGGCATTGACAAATTCGCCATCAGTCAATTGCAAAAGGCGACCTTACTGGGAACAGCTTCCATCCTGCAACAATATCTGCAACACCATCAAACATCCACATTTGCCTATTCCAGGTCCTTGGTAAGGAATCAATAAGTAGACAAAAATGCCAAACCTAGTCTGAACATATGGCTGACTGTGCAATGATCAATAATAACAACAGTAACAATAATAAATAGTTAATACATATATCATGTACTCATGCTGCAAATATGTGTGTGTGTGTGTGTGTGTGTGTGTGTATAAATATATATATAGGGATGCGGTGTCTCAGTGGGTTAGGATGCTGAGCTTGTCAATCAGAAGGTCGGCAGTTTGGCAGGTCAAATCCCTAGTGCCGCATAACAGAGTGAGCGCCTGTTACTTATCCCAGCTTCTGCCAACCTAGCAGTTCAAAAGCAAATAAAAATGCAAGTAGGAAAATAAGGACCACTACGGTGGGAAGGTAACAGTGTTCCATGCACCTTTGGCATCTAGTCATGCTGGCCACATGACCACCGAGACATCCTCGCAAAAGTGCTGACTCTTCGGCTTTGAAACAGAGATGAACATTGAAAAAATGATTGGTTTATAATGGGTCGGAGAGAGGGAGTGGCTAAGAAATAGTCTTCTGTCTCTGAATGACTGCTAGATCTCACAGCAAGTGTATCCACAAGGATGGAAGAAGGAGAAACGATGAGTAGTGTTAAATCCTCAGGCAGTAAATATGCCTTAAGTCCTTCCATAAAATTTTAACCTCAGGGGCCGCATGCTCTCCTAGCCATGGGAAACTGAAAGAGGAAAGCTTTATGGACACAAAAATTTACAATGCAATCTGGGATGAAGGTGTAAAGTCTGTCATGTGCATGCTTTTGTACTGAACTGTTCAAGTAGAGCAAAGTAAGTTAACAGCAAAATATGCATTGTTAGGAATCTGATCAATTGTCCATTTCACTGTGAATTAGTACTGGCTTTGCACCAAATATCTATTCTAAGTTTTATTCCCCAAACTGTTTTTCCAGGATAGATATTGTAAAGAGTAGAGAGTGAAATGTGATCTCTCTCCTCCTCCAAAACTAGATTCACTGTCATTGTTCCCTTGGCATTGTTGTGCTTGTACTTGTGCTGCTATCATTTAACTTTCTGGCTGAGTAGTTGTTATCTTTTCTAAATTGGTTGCATCAGTCACATGCTAGGCAATCAAGGGTCACATACTAAACAAAACAGCAATCACCCATCCGCTAACAGGCTTTGCATGATGAAGCTCAAGAACAATTAATCTGCATTGTATGAGCTATGCTCCATACGCACATAATTAAGATAAGTCCTGAAAATCAGTGTCCATTTGAAAAGAGGCAGATTCGTTGCTCTTCAGTTCCCATCAGTTTGCCAGAACAAACTAAATTACACCCTCAGAGCACTTTTAATTCCTTTATACAGTTGAACTTGGTCAACAATTCTGCCTGCGCTGTTGTTATTTTCCTACACCAGTTACGCCTATTATATAAAAAATTGAAATAATTACCATAATTGCTTAGGCTACTTAGGAAAATACTAACTGTATATGGAGTTGGGGGGAAGTGAATCTTTTATTTTTATTTTTTATAATAGTATGTAGGATAGAAAAGAAATCTTCATTTATGTAAGCTAAAGCCCTCTTCAATCTTATTTGCTGGCATGAAACATTTAAAAAGTTTTCTTTGAATTTTTATAGGCATCTAAATTTACCAAACTTTGAAAGAAAGCTTCCAATGCTTTGCACTTGTCAGTGAGAAAGACTCTCCAAAAGAGGAAATGCAGTGTGCATGTGGTGTTGCAAATGTTGTTTTTAAAAAAAAAAACAAACACATTTCATTCACTTTGATGATGAAATTAAGAATAAGTATCAGGAAGGTTTAATTTTCAAAGGAACCACATGTATTAGTTAGTGCACTTAAAAACATCCCCTTCTGTATTTCATTGACATTTGGATTATGTGTTTTATAGACACCCAGAGGTAAGAAGCAGAAAAAAAGCAGAAAAAAAAGATAAAAATCAATACAAAAAATTCTTGTAGAAATGACTTGGGCTTACATAAAGCTAGCATTTATAGTTGTTACTGTGTTCACCCTCTTTCTCATCCAAAATAGGAATAGGGCCAATATTTGTAAATGTAGATTATGCAACCGAGCACATTGTTCTGGACTCAGCAATTTTTAGCATAATCATTTGGGACATATGTTCTGCCAAAGCCATCAATCATACCACATTTATGCTGCTTCCACAATCTGCTTAGTTCCTCTCCTTCTGTTGTTTATTTTAAAAAGAGGGAGTAGGAAGGAATAGCAATCGCCCTTTCCTTAAAGTTCATCTTCCTTCTTTACATGTCATCTGCTCCTTTCTGTTTTATGAGTTGGCTTCCTTGCTGTAGCTCCTAATTGTTTAGTGCAATCAACATCTCAATCAAATACATACTAAATCTGTGTGTCCAGAATAGGACCTGTAAGCACATACTACATTTTCAGATTCTAATTTTGAGTGAGGTGAATACATTGGGTTTTGCTTTGCTGAATTAGTAATACATTTCAGTCCATAAAAGTGGTTTTCCCCTCCTATCCAACATCTACCACTTTCTTGAAAAACAAAACAAAAAACAAGAGGTGTGATATCAAAACTTCGTAGTATTTCCATACAGACCCCATCATTATTGCTATTTCATTTGAATTTAGTCTGCAAAGAGCCAGTTTCTATTTAAAAGAAAGAAAGAAAGAAAGTAGCAAGATGACAAGTATGTGTTCCCCAACTGGGGTGATCCCAATGCGAAAGATAGCTTTGGTGAGATTTAAGCAAGATTGACTTAAAGGTAAAGGTAAAGGTTCCCCCGCACATGCGTGCTAGTTGTTTCCGACTCTAGGGGCCGGTGTTCATTTCCGTTTCAAAGCCGAAGAGCCAGAGCTTGTCCAAGGACGTCTCCGTGGTCATGTGGCCGGCATGACTAGACGCCAAAGGTGCACGGAACGCTGTTACCTTCCCACCGTAGTGGTCCCTATTTTTCTACTTGCATTTTTATGTGCTTTCGAACTGCTAGGTTGGCAGAAGCTGGGACGAGTAACAGGCGCTCACTCTGTTACGCAGCAGTCGAGATTCAACCCGCCAAACTGCCAACCTTCTGATCGACAAGCTCAGCATCCTAACCCACTGAGCCACCGCATCCCTAAGATTAACTTACTTAGGGACAAAATTTCTATCAGCTGTTCAGTCCATTTTTTCCCTGATATTTTCAACTGCAAGTCTCATCTTTCCAGTCCTCTGCTTCCATCACTTGAGATGCACATATACTTTCCCTTATCAGCTTAAAAGTAGAAGAAGCGGAAGAAGAATTGATGTCTCTATTAAGCTTCTTAAATGATACCTGAGGGATAAATATAGAATACTGACAGTAAAAAAAAGGTTTCTTTTCCTTATCTGGATTAAGAAAATATTTTTTTCTTTTTTCTTGGACTGGTAGACCTCCTAGATCCCTTACAACTCTTTGGTCCTGTGCTCTTCCTATCTGCACTGAATCACATTCACTATTTGAAAAAGACAAACTGTATGTTCAAATGTATTTAGATTAATGTACAGAAACATTAGACAAAGTAAACACATAGAAAACAAAAATAGTATTGCTGTCTTTGACATGTTAGCTTTCTACTGGGAGATTTTTTTTGTCCCACTTGCATGTAGGTGTCATGTAGTTACAGATGATTCTTTAGCATTTCACATCATTACAGCATACATCTTTTTATATGTTGTGTAGAAAAGAAAGAAACAATCAATCAGCTTGTGTTTGGAAAGAAACGTGAAACTGTATTTGCATAAAATGATTCAAAATAATCAATGACAACAATAGGAGAATTGTTATGATGGATTCCAGAGACATCCTGTCTTTGGGTGAAATAATTAATCATCTTTGTTCAGTGGCAGTTTTCTGACAGAAATAAATTGTATACAATGTTCAGTATTAAGGTCACACATAATAAAGTGGTTTTGCTGAGTGAAAATTGTACTCAGCCTTAAAAACAGAATGATTACAAGTTAGGAGTTAGACAACTCATTTAAGCATATGGAGTTTGGAGATATGTCATACAAAATTATAGCACTTTAATTCCAGAACTGTTTACCTCACTTTTAACATGGTTAAGATAAATATGAGAGCTGATACTCTCATTTTATGTCTTTATATTAAGATTTTCAAACCCTAATCTAGAAGTAACCTGAAGTCGTGGGAATTTTGTTAGGAATTTCTGATAAAAATCCACTGGGAAATAGATGACATAAAGACACTAAGATATTTAAAGAACTTCCATATGCATTCTATTTAATGTTCCATTTTTTTCATCTGTAACAATTAGAATTAGCACATTCCTATGTATACCTGCTCCCCAAACAAATAATACTATATTTTTTTCCACCAGGCATTGTTTTTAACATCTGCAACTGGGAATGTCACTCACACCCTAGTAGTCTCTTCAGCTACTGCAAAGTGCTCCTCATGAGGCTGCCCTTGAAAATTACTAAGAAGCTTCTCATGCTCCAGAATTAGCATCCTTTTGAATGTCCACATTGTGAACTGCACTAGTTGCCAGACTGTTTGTTTGCTTATAAATTTTATTTGCTGCCCATCTTTTATCCAATGACACTGGGCAGCTTACAACTTAAGTTGTTTCAAGAAATCTTCCATAGATTTTGCCTGACTAGTAGCCAACAGATTAGGTGTGCTCCAGGTCCCTTCAGTTAAACAGTGGTTTCTATCAAGAGCCAAGAAATATACTTCTTCAGTCATAGCACCTGGCGTCTGGAATAAGAAGCTTTCTGAAATTCACTGATGACATTCTGTAAAGCCTGAAAGACCTGGTTATTCTTTCATACCATGCCAGTTTAGTCTGGCGGTTTAGGCATCAGACAAGAAACCAGGCAACTGTCAATTCTAGTCCTACCTTGGATAGGAAAGCCAGCTCACTGTCTGAGATAGTTTGGGGAAAATAGCAGGAGTTTTAGGATTGTTTGTCACCTGTTTCTCACTGTGGGATTTTGAATGAATGAATGAATGAATGAAAGAATGAATGAATGAATGAATGAATGAATGAATGAATGAATGAATGAATGCACGACTAACACAGACAGACAGAAAGACAGAAAGACAAACAGACAGACATGCCTTGGGTTGAGAAGAAAGGGAATCTCTTTTTGTTTATATTTGTGTATGGTGCAGAGTGATCAGATTTCATCTTGTTTTCTTTCATATTGAATTTTTTAATGGGCTATTATATTGGAAGCCACCCCAAGTCAGCTGGTGTTGGCTGACACCAAATGTGTTATAATATGAGCAAACCTTTCGCAGCTATTCAAGTTGAAGGGACAGCCAATCCTCTAAATGCTTGTGTGTTTAAGCCAGGAAAAAAAAATCAATGAACACATCAGTTAGTGCACATCATATCAAGTCTCAATGATTTCAGTTTAATAGCTAAGTCACTTTGCTTGAAATCAGTTTCTATCTTCTGCTTTTCTGGCCACATCTAGATTAGAATAAAGCTGAATCTTTCAGTGACTGGAAGAACATTCATCTTCAGGGGACTTATTTAGAAGATGATATCAGAGTTTTATGTTAACATTTATACAAATGGACTGCTATATAAAAATAGATGATTGACATTTAAGAATCCAGTTTGTGAAAACTTAGAACCTAATTTTGTTTTCACTGCATTTTATTACAGTCAATACCTGAGTAGTGGAACAAATAATCCACCCCAATCCACAATTTAATTTGCAGATGCAGATGTAGATGCAGATTCAAAGATAATCATTTGATGATACGGGGCCTCATGTGACAAGCTACAAAATCGGTTTTAAGGGACTGGTTTAAAGTTGGAAATGACTAGTACGCATGTGTGTGGGAACCTTTACCTTTACCTTAAAAATAACTATTTCTTCCTTATTTTAATGAAAGATATTCAATTCACCTTTCATTATGCCTCTCTAAGATATATATATATATCGTAGATTTTCATGGGTACAAGTATGTAGGTCTTGGCGTATTCGGGTCTTTTCCCATGTAAGATTGAGGGTGTCTTGGCGATGTTTCAATGAGGTCCCACTCGTCATCTTCAAGCACGAAGCCGAAGACACCAGCCTGAAGATGATGAGTGGGACCTTGTTGAAACATCGCCAAGACACCCTCAATCTTACATGGGAAAAGACCCAAATGCCTCTGCTCATCTCCGTTTCAAAGCTGAAGAGCCAGCGCTTGTCCAAGGACGTCTCCGTGGTCATGTGGCCGACATGACTGGACGCCAAAGGCGCACGGAACGCTGTTACCTTCCCACCGTAGTGGTCCCTATTTTTCTACTTGCATTTTTATGTGCTTTCGAACTGCTAGGTTTTTTTTTAATTCCATTTATATTATATTATATTACAGTATATTAGGTTGGCAGAAGCTGGGACGAGTAACAGGCGCTCACTCTGTTACACGGCACTTGGGATTCGACCTGCCAAACTGCCGACCTTCTGAGCAGTTGTTTTAACCCCTAGGCTTAAGACGCAGTCGTCGGCCCAGGTTCGAATCTCAGAAGGGTATGGCTGACTGATGAGAACAAATAAGTTTGAAATGATCATATCTGTCTCCCTTTATTCTTTGTTAGTAAGCCAAAAAAATTACACAAATATGAGCTGCCACTGCTGTGGCTACTGCCTGTAGATGGCCTTGGGCTAGGCTGAAACAGGAAATAAGATTTGTCCTGTGCTTGGGACTAAGCAAGTGTATTCTAAATACTTAACAAACATTATATATTTCATAGAATAACAGAGTTGGAGGTCATCTAGTCCAACCCCCTAGCTTGAGCAAATGGATGTTCAGTCTCTTTAAAAGCCTCCAGTGTGAGGCATCCACAACTTCTTGGGGCAAGTAATTCCACTGGTTGATTCAGCTCACTGTTAGGAAATTTCTCCTTAGTTCTAGGTTGCTTCTCTCTTTAATTATTTTCTGTCCATTGGTTCTTGTCTTACCTTCTGGTGGTTTGTAAAATATTCTCCCTCATCCTTGTAGCAACCCCTCAAATACTGGAAGACTGCAATCACATCTCCCCTATTCCTTCTTTTCAACAAAGATTTTTTTTTTTCATTCTTATTGATTCTATATGATGTCACTATCTCCCCACATTAATGCAGAAGTGGTAGAAAACAATATTCCTTAGAAAACCATATTCTAATTTCTCCTATAAATTATTACATGAACAAATCTGACAATTTTGTAATTTCTCCATTATGGAGAAACAGGAAAAGATTTCCATTCTAACATTACATATAAATTTTACCTCTACCCCTGAGGAAAATAGCAGATGGATGTCAGATATTCCATCCTTAGTTTTAAAATTCTATAAAATCCTGCGGGATAACAAGTTTGAAATAGGACAGAAAAAAAAGATATGAACCAAAGCAAGAGATAATAATATAACAGCTCCTTTAAAACCATCTTGAAATTTGATACTGTTTTTCCCTTCTCCTGGGAATACAATAAGACATACATTACTGAAATTATTTTTCTAAAACATATACACAAAATTGTTCCTTTCCTTGATCTGTACGTATAGCTATGAATTATGCAGGCAGAAATATAAATGTTTTGCAATAAAAACATATTGTTTTCACTGTTATTATTCTACAGTATTAATTTGCCCACATTTTACAAGTTCAGCGCAGGTTCCACAAATCATTTTCTAACAATTTTTTAAAGAAAAACATGATTAGAAACAGTGAAGTAATTCACTATGTTTGTGATGTGTTCAATAAGTTAAGTTCTTACATTTGTCAGTACTTCCAATGCACCCATATTCCCAGAATGATCTTTGTTTGTTTGTATTTTTTTTTAAAAAATAGTCCAATCTAACTCCTGCTCCTTTTTCATGCACACAGACACAGAGAGAGTCTATTAGATACTCTCCACAGTAGAACAAACTCTAAATTTATTTTTATTGTATTTTCAATGTTTGTATTTTAAAATGTCCACCAGACTATCACTTTTGTAGTAAGAAATAAATCATCAGTCTGTTTTCTACTTTGCATGTATAATAATAATAATAATAATAATAATAATAATAATAATAATAATAATAATAATAATAATAATAATAATAATAATAATGATGATGATGATGATGATGATGATGATGATGATGATGATGATGGTGATGGAAGGGACCTTGGAGGTCATCTAGTCCAACCCCCTGCTCAGGCAGGAAACCAGTTTCTTCTTAAAAACTTCCAGTGTTGGAGCATCCACAGCTTCTGAAGGCAGGTTGCTCCACTGATTACTTGTTCTCACTGTCAGAAAATTTATCCTTAGTTCTAGGTTGCTTCTCTCTTTGGTTAGTTTCCATCCGTTGCTTCTTCTCCTGCCTTCAGGTGCTTTGATTCCCTCCTCTTTGGAGCAGCCCCTGAGATATTGGAACGCTGCTATCATGTCACCCCGTCCTTCTCTTCTTTAGACTGGGCATACCCAATTCCTGAAACCGTTCCTTATATGTTTTAGTCTCCAGTCCCTGATCATTTTTGTTTCTCTTCTCTGTACTCTTTCTAGAGTCTCAACATCTTTTTTACATTATGGTGACCAAAACTGCATCGTGGTGACCAAAACTGAACAACTGCAAGGACAGAACAATCCTTCTGCATCATATCTACCCTTAGCTTTTTCCTCTAGAATCTACAACCATCTCTCTCTCCTTCTCCCTCCCTCTCTCTCCCTCTCTCTCCATCTGTCTCAATCCTTCTCCCTCCCTCTTCCTATCTTTCTTTCCCTCTCTTCCCTCTCTATTGTTTTCTGAAATTTATATCAGTCTTTACCTGTTCCATATAGTTCTATATATTGAAACAAGCAAACAAGAAATTCTAGATTTGCTTTCATACACATCTTCTAATCTACACACATATATGGAAGATCTTTGGGTTTGAAGAAGACACACTGTTGTGCAGTTCATCTGTGAATATGGAGGTGGCTTTGAAGTCCCAATTTGGAAACAAAGAGTCTAACAGAATGGGGACACCGAAAGTCTATTTTTGTAGTAACTGTGAGCTACCAACTATGGCTAATGGCCTCTTGTTGCGGGTGAAGAAGGAGAGTGCAAAAGTTGGGTTGAAACTTAACATTAAGAAAACCAAGATCATGGCATCTGGCCCTCTCAGTTCCTGTCAAATAGATGGGGAAGAAATAGAGGTAGTGACCGATTTTATTTTCCTGGGCTCCAAGATCACTGCAGATGGAGACTGTAGCCAAGAAATTAAAAGACGCTTGCTCCTCGGGAGGAAAGCCATGACAAATCTAGACAGCACACTAAAAAGCAGAGACATCACCCTGTCAACTAAAGTGCGTATAGTCAAGGCTATGGTCTTCCCAGTTGCAATGTATGGCAGTGAAAGTTGGACCATAAGAAAGGCCGAGTGCCAAAGAATTGAGGCCTTTGAGCTATGGTGCTGGAGAAGACTCCTGCGAGTCCCTTGGACTACAAGGCAATCAAACCGGTCAGTCCTAGAGGAGATCAACCCTGACTGCTCTTTAGAAGGCCAGATCCTGAAGCTAAAACTCAAATACTTTGGCCACCTAATGAGAAGGAAGGACTTACTGGAGAAGAGCCTAATGCTGGGAAAGATTGAGGGCAAGAGAAGAAGGGGACGGCAGAGAATGAGGTGGCTGGATGGAGTCACTGAAGCAGTAGGCGTGAGCTTAAATGGACTCCAGAAGATGGTAGAGGACAGGAATGTCTGGAGGAACATAGGGTCATGATGGGTTGGACACGACTTTGCAGCTAACAACAACAACCAACTATGGCACTGTTTACGGTTTTCTATCAGTTTTTGGCAGCATCTATTTTCAAAGTTGGTGGAGCACAGGGCTTGCCAGTGGATTATGTCAGCAGCTGCATAAATTTCATTGGCTTCATAAGGTTGTTGTTGTTGTTGTTGTTGTTGTTGTTGTTGTTATTGTTATTATTATTATTATTGTTGTTGTTGTTGTTGTTGTTGTTGTTGTTATTGTTGTTATTATTATTATTATTATTATTATTATTATTATTATTATTATTATTATTATTATTATTATTATTATTATTATTATTATTATTATTATTGCCTGTCCCTTCCCTGCTCAGTGTTAGGAGGGATTTTTCAAATAATCTGGTCCACTCCTCATGGAAACCTTCCTGGCCTTCATCTGGTCTCATGAGAAGTGGTGCGTAGGAAGAGAATTGTGATATACTGGGACTTGTTGAGAAGAAAATAATGCATGCCTCATATACAGTATGTGTAACTTGCAAAAATATGTATTTTTGTACTTGTGATTTTTTTAATTACACTTACATCTCGACTCACAACCACAATTGAGCTTGACTTACAACCACAAATTTCTGTTGCTAAGTGAGATAGTCGTTAAGTGAATTTGGCCGCATTTTATGACCTTTCTTGTTAGGTGAATCACTACCATAGTTAAATTAGTAACACAGTTGTTAAGTGAATTATGGCTTCCCCATTGACTTTGCTTGTCAGGGGAGTTCAAAAGCACTCTGGGACACTATGATGGGACCCTATGACTATCATAAATATAATCAATTGCTAAGCATCCAAATATTGATCATGGGATGGTCGTAAGTGTAAAAAATGGTCATAAGTCACTTTTTAGTGTTCTTGTAACTTCAAGTGGCCTGCAAATTTAGGACTACCTGTATTCAGCAAGACATATTTCTCTGTAACATACGGTATCTTTTTGCATGTCCTTCACATCTCTTTCATCTGAAATATACGTTGCATTTGACATAGCAGATTAGGCCATAAATTCTGGCAGAACATGGACAGGAAATCTTTCATTTCAGCACTACCTCTTCAATATTACTGACCCAATATACCTTAGAACCTTTTATAATTAAATATCTACTAAATATCTTCATTCATGCCTTCTGCAATGCTGGAGAAAAGATATATCAACAGCAATAGCACTTAGACTTATATAGTGCTTTTTACAGCAATATCTGTGTGGTTCACAATATCAGTTTATGGCTCCCAATAATCTGGATCCTCATTTTACCAACCTCGGGAGGATGGAAGGCTGTGTCAACCTCGAGATAGTCAGTATTGAACTCCTGGCAGTGGGCAGAATTAACCTGCAATACTGCATTCTAACCACTGTGCCACCACAGCTCTTAAAACTACACTCCTTTTACAGAGGAGTGTACAGAGAGTGTAACCCTGTGACATGGAAAAATCAGAGACTTTAGCCCATATGCTTTCTGCAGCAACTTCAGCCCTATCCTTATAATTTTGCTTGCTAGCAGAAGTATGCTCTATTCTGAATATGTTTTCATTTCTCTTAGTTTTGGACCAGACCAATAACATTTCTACGAGATTTTCAAGATTTATTTTAGCTTCCACTGCTTTGCAGAAGAAAATGCCCTTTTTAATTTTGGAATTGCAAAGCTCTGCAACCTTTTTTGTCCTTTCAATCATGTTTTATGTTTTTATCTTTTTTTGTTATATTTACTTTGACACTGATCGTAATGAAATATATGCACATAATCACTTAGTAGCTTAATAACACAGTATGTTAGAATGGCAGCATTTTATTCACAATGTAGTTTTATGATGTAGATAATTAGTTTTAAGTATTTGTACTTTAGTATTTGTAATGTTTAATATTGTGGTCCATTTTATGTGTTTCTATTAATCTTCTGGAATTTGTTTATCTATTTTAATTTAAGCTTTACAACTCCTTAACAAAATGAAATTTATAATATAGTAAATAAAGCAAAACAAGAGTCAAAGTAAAATAAAATCCTGTGAATAATGTCTTCATTCATGCTGTAACAGATTTATTCAGAAAATACTATTTCACTTAAAAGAAAAAAAAATCCATGACAGATGTTTTATCGCCAGTATCAAGGAACAATTTAGTCCTGTGGTATACAGTATATTTTAAAATTATATTGATTTTTTAAAAAAATATATATATAGTAACATTTAATGGGTGAAGAGGAAGGATGGATATATGTATTTCAATAAAGAAATGATTATAGTCTATTGTAAATATGAATCAATTTTCTCTGTTAAAACTACAGGTAGTCTTGACATACCATAGTTCATTTAGTGACTGTTCAAAGTTACAATGACTCAACAAAAAGTGACATGGCATCTGCATGGTCATGTAATCAAAATTCAGACACTTGGCAATACTCATATTTATGATGGTTGCCATGTCCCAAGGTCATATAATCCTGTTTTGAGAAATTCTGACAAGCAAAATCAATGGGGAGTCCAGAGTCACTTAACAACCATGTTGTAACTATACTGCAGTGATTTACTTAACAGCTGTTGCAAGAAAGGCCATAAAATGGGGCAAAATTTGCTTAACAAATTTTTCCCTTAACAACAGAAATGTTGGGCTTAATTGTGGTTGTGAGTCGAGAACTACCTTCACAAAGTTTGGATTCAAAATGTAGTAATGTATTTTCCTGAAAGCATTTGTTTTTTCTTCTTGAATTTAAAATGGGGCAAATAATTTGTATTAGCTGGACTTATGGTAAAAGAAGCAAATTTTTTCCCCCTTCCTTATCGAGGTTTTCATGAGAGTTTGATGAAATTAAATTCAATGTCTTTTTTTTTGGAGGGGAGGATGATGATAAATAGAATGATTGCAAATCTAATGAAGCGCTATCATAACAGCCAATACAGTAGATGTAATTCTGTCAAATAAGAAAATTGAGCAGTAATTTGGAAAGACTGATAATTTGGACATTTGTAACATTGAGATTGTACTACTTTCCCTTTTACTGTGTAAATTTACTGTCTGGATCATGCTTTCATTCTTTGCACCATTTATTTAATAAGTACTGGGTTCATAAGTGCCCCTTCTCCCTTTTGAGTATCTCTCTGTGTCATTGGGCTGCTGAGTAATTTAATTGGCAACTGTAATGAAAACTACTTTGCCAGCTACTGAAGACAAATATGGGTTTTGCTCTAACTTATTTAATAATCTTTAGCTTTATGTGAGCATTTAACTGCTTCATTTTTTTTGCTACCCAATTGCTTTATTTTCCAGAAATATTGGTTGAGTGGATGACAACATTACCGAACATTGTCAGCATCACTGGAGCGACACAGTTCAGCAGTAAGAAGAATAGCAGATATCGTTTGACTCTCACTGTAGAACTGGGTGACAGAAAATGTTGCAGGTAAACACAGTATCTTCTTTTCAAATATATCTCAACACAACTATCTTCTGTCTATGGAAATTCTCAGTCATTCAGGTCATGGTTGTCCCAAAGGTGATATTTTTAAGAGGCAACTGGGCTTTCTTTGTTTTTTCTTGAAGACATTTTGCTTCTCATCCAAGAAGCTTCTTCAGTTTTATTGAAGAAGCTTCTTGGATGAGAAGCAAAATGTTTTCAAAGAAAAACAAGGAAGTCCAGTTTCCTCTTTGGAAAAAAAACAACTTTTGGGACAACTACTTTCTGCATTAGAAACTGCTGTATCATTGTTTAAAAGAGAATTATTACTCATACATTCTTTTATGTGTGTGTGTTTCTCTATGTGTGTATTTCTGTGTAGATGTGTGCTGTAGATGAATACCTTTATCTTGTATATCTTAGATAATGACTAGTACTCATGAATAGCATTTTCCTCAATAAAGTTGCTTATCCCCTCTTAAAGCAAGATCTATAAAAGATTTAAGATCTTTAAATCATAGCACTTAAACAATAGAATTGTAATAGGTGAGGAAAATAATATGGGGGGATGTTTTTAATAGGCTGTGAGCGGTTATTATCAAATATTCAAAGCACTGAAATAGAAAAATAAATGCCTTGTCTTTCAGATTAATCAGATTAAAAAAAAAATGCTGACATTTCACTTTTGTGCCAATTTGGGTTACTTCACTCTCCAACATGAGTAAGAAATCAAAGTTATTGTCCATGTTTCTTCTTCTATTCTGGAATAATACAAAATGACTTGGGTGTAATTAATGAATTCCCAAAATATATCAAAGAGTTTGTATTGTCAGTATTTTTTTAAAGCATCATGTAGCAGAAGATTGAAAGAATTCTCTATCTTAGAACTTGCATGAGAATTCACTATGAGTGGCCATAAAAGGTGTTTACCTATCTCAAGATTTTTTAAAAACTTTAGGTTGTGTGGATTTAAAATCCCAGAATTCTGCAGTCAAAATTCTGGGAATAGAGGGCCACGTGTCTTAAGTTGCAGGCTGAACACTCACCTAGACTCACAGTCTGATCTGGGACAAGCAATGTTTCTCATTGAATTCTAACAATGCTAAATAAGGACTTGCAAATGCAGTGTATATTTTTCCTGAAATTTAAGTATATAAATTTAAGTATAATTATTTCGAAGGAAAATTCACTTAAAAAAGTAGGTGAATCATACTAATAGCATTAAAAAGTACTCAGTGGATAATAATCAAGAACATATTTATTAAGACAGAAAGCTGATTAAAAATTACCATTAAAAATAAACATGTTATTGGAGTTTATTAATCCTATTAGCCCACTTACAGATACGTATCTTTTTAAAAATTGTTTTATTTATATTAATCCAGCTGGTATGAATTATGAAATGTAAGTTGAAAATGGACTTGACTTTAGCCTTTCTGTTGTCTTTTACCTACTTGTGCAGGCATACATATCCCATCTGTTTTGTCTTTCACTGAATAGAATAATTTATCCAATGAAATGAGTAAGTAGGAAATGGGTAGGAAGAGCTCATTCTGCTTCCATGCAATTAAAAACAAGTTCATAAATAAAGAATGAGCTAAGAAAAAAATGAACAAATAACTGATAAATGATGCATTCTTTTCAACAGTGCCTATCCATGGGTTATTCATTCTGAGATAAAAATGTTACACAGCAACTACACAAATAACATTATTCATAAGGTGAATATGCTTTCTTTTTCTCCTCCAGTTTCCTTCTAATTGTGTAGAATTTTTCTTCAGTAATTTTTACACAGTAATTCTGACTTCTCCTAAGTACAGTTGTTCCTGCTTTTTTAATAATCCTGTCCAAATCCTGACAACTAGTAGTGGTGGTTCTAAGGGATAACTTTTTCCCTCTGTCCTTTGTGTAGTCAAGTAAAAATGTCTGGTTATCAGTGAACAAGAACAGGTCCACTAGAGGAACAACAGCTACATAGACAGAGTATACAAATAAAACCACATGAATAGAAGAATATTTTTAAACAGCACATGAATATTATGAATATTGCTATGTCCTGCAGATAGATCTGCTAGAAAATTAGCATCTTTCCTCCATCATCTTCTGCTTCTTCAGATTCACCCTCTTTTACATACAAACATACACGGACACACACACACACACACATCTATATCAACAGTCAGCTTCAAGAAACACTACAATGAAAGGGCCCAGTACATATTTACATAAACCACTCCTCCCCTGCTCTCTTCCACCATGGAACATTTGAGCATTGCCCAATAATAGTCCCTACTCCCTTGCAACCCCAACTTATATCTTTTCCTTTGTTAGATCTTCTTCCTGGACAGATTGCTGCAGGAGAAAAAAAACCCTTAGACTATACTTCTTGCTTACTTGTCAAATAGCCCTTACCCCTTCCCTTCCCTTCCTTTTCCTCCTGTTACCCCTCTGTAATCTTATCATTCTATCTCCCTCTCTCTTACTTACTGCTTCTCTGCTTCCCTCACCCTGCTCCTATTCTTTCACTTACCCAAGATGATCATTTTCATACCTTTTCTAATCTTCAAGGCTCATTTCTGCCTAACTGTTCCTCAAGAACCCCATGTTAGTCTCTGATACTAATATTCTTCCCTGGCTTTCAACAGCTAATCTTTCTTAATCTCAATATTTGATTTATTTGAGATCCAGTTTCTTCTTCTTCTTCTTCTTCTTCTTCTTCTTCTTCTTCTTCTTCTTCTTCTTCTTCTTCTTCTTCTTCTTCTTCTTCTTCTTCTTCTTCTTCTTCTTCTTCTTCTCCTCCTCCTCCTCCTCCTCCTCCTCCTCCTCCTCCTCCTCCTCCTCCTCCTCCTCCTCCTCCTCCTCCTTCTTCTTCTTCTTCTTCTTCTTCTTCTTCTTCTTCTTCTTCTTCTTCTTCTTCTTCTTCTTCTTCTTCTTCTCTCCTCCTCCTCCTCCTCCTCCTCCTCCTCCATGCAGACCTTTTCTATTCACACAAACCTTCCTTTGAAACTCAAAAAGTTTGCAATGAACTTTATCTCCAGTGTAACCATCCCTACTTGCATAATGTTTTATGGTATATAAGAAAAATGCATTTGTCTGTTCATTTCCTTGGCATTATAGCCTTTGTTTTTATTATGAAAAATCCAGATTAAGAAATAATTTGCCTTTGAGTAAGAGCTGTTAGGAAACAACAGTGATGTATCAAATATGATCATCCACTTTTTAAGCATTTGATGGATCACTGTGAGAAGTTGAATATCTAGACCAGATGCATGTTTGGTCTTAAGCCAGCAAGAATTTTTTTTTGTATTAAGACTGTCTCTATTTAGATCAATAATAAACTTTACATAAATATATCAATACAGATACAAAACAATATATATATATATTCATTTGTATGTTTTCTTTTTCATTCTTATGTACAGACAGCAGATGATTAGATGGTGCTAATTAAGGGACTCTAATTATTTTTTTTTCAATTGTTAATACATGAAACCATAAGCTTTTCCTGATAGGTTTGTTCTGATGAGGCATGAGGAAGTGCTTGACATTATGCCATGGAAAATTAATTGCTCTCCATCTTCAATTTTAAACAATTCACAGAAGTCAATTGCTTAATATCCTCTTTGGGGAAAAAAATACAGAGTTGGGTTGGTGAAGAGAGGGAAAAATACATTAAACCTAGGGCAGGAATTGTTTTCTAAGCTAATGTATTTTTGTACTCTATCCTGAGGCAAGATTAGGCTTGGAAGAAAACTCAGAACCAAAATCTCCTTTGAAGCTTGTTTGAGTCTATTTGTACTCCTGAATCCATTGAAAATCTCTGGTATTTGCACAAGCAAACAACCTGGGAAAACCCTTGAAGCTGTTAGATCATTGTTCTTCAAACTTGGCAACTGTAAGATGTGTAGACTTCATCTCCTAGAGATCCCAGCCAGCATGCTGGCTGGGAAATTCTGGGAGTTGAAGTCCACACATCTTAAAGTTGTCAAGTTTGAAAGACGTTAAGCTGGATCAAACCTTGTCAAAGTTGTTATTGCCTCAGCAATTCATAAAAAGGCACTTTATTCATGCTACAGTGCATTGTGTAGCACCCCTTCAAATGAGCTCTGTATCCTTATCATGTAAGCATTCATTTGTGCTATGTGTTTTATACATAATGGGAGAGGTTACATCCTCACAGTTACATTTTGCTGTCTATCATTCATATGACTATGCTCTATGGGAATCACCCTTCATGTCAAACTATCTGAGTTCATTATGTGGGCATTGCTAAGCAACAGCGAGAGTAGAAACAAGAGACATAGCTTTTCCCCCTTCGTTCCAGGCTTCTAACCTACAAGCAATGCAATTTTAAGTACAAAATTTTCTAAAATGTGGGTAAACCTTTTGAATGGAATAGATTTGCTACCTACCATTTTTTTTAGCAGCACTCTGCAGGTTGAAAAGAAAGCAGTTGAGTTTCTTTCACAATGGCCTGCCTGCTTGGGTGTGACCTGAGTCCTCCCTTGCCAGCTGTCCTTTTGTATTCCTATTTTCATTATCAAGAAGTTAATAAATAATATGTTATGGTGTTAGACAACAGGAGAGCAAATTCAGACACTATATATACCAGAAATCCAGACAATATGTATGTCACAACCCTCATAAACTAACTTTAGTGGAAGATTAGACAGACAGACAGACAGACAGACAGACAGATAATACTGTAGATAGATAATAGAAGATAGAAAGACAGACAGACAGACAGAGATATAAAGAACATTCAGAAATGACTCTGAGTTGTTATGTCTTAGATATTTATTAGTACCATATAAGCAAGGAATGACTGTACTTCAACTGTTCCAAGTTTGTTTGCTTCTACCCAATGTAGACTAAACCCTCAGAATATTATTCATGATTGACTCTTGTCAATTATTCATGATTGATTCTTGTGATCGTAGATTGATCTCTGATCAGTTTGACATCATGCTACGTATCAATGGACTAATAGTAGAACTTTATAATGATGAAATAATTTTGCTCTATAGCATACTTTGAGTTCCATTTCCCCAAACATTAATATTCCAGGAGGGCTTACTCTGAGAATAGGTGTGGTGTTTAAAACTGTTTAGAAGCATATGCCCAATCCAAGTACAATGTGGAAAAGTGATATTTAGCTAGGCAGAGGTCATTATGGGAAATAGATTATGGAGAGAGGTTGCTATTCACATACACAAAATAACTGAAGATGAGCAGTAAGATATTCAGGTGTCCAAGTGAATGCTTGAAGAGCACAAACAGCTTAGCTGACTGAGGTTTTCCTATTGTCCCTCTCTCTGCTCAACTTTCTCAGCTTCATTTGGAAATCTAAAGGGGAGACATAGCCATGCTTTATCCAACATCATCATCATCATCACCATCGTCGTCGTCATTGCTGTTGTTGTTGTTGTTGTTGTTGTTGTTGTTGTTATTATTATTATTATTATTATTATTATTATTATTATTATTATTAATTATTATTATTATTATTATTATTATTATTATTATTATTATTATTATTATTATTATTATTATTATTATTATTATTATTATTATTATTATTACAACTCAATACCTAAACAGGGTGACTGCATATCACATAAATTCCATTAAGGTACAATGGCAAACCTAAAAATCTGCAATCCTAAATCTGTCATGTTAAACTTGTCCTACAAAGAGAAATACTATAGATAAAGATAAGGTGTGATGCAAGTGAATATTAGACATGGACTCTATTGTAAGCCAAACTATTGGAGCTGGACTGGGGAAAAACCAGTGTTTATTCCAGATGAACAAGATTTTTTTATGTGACCTTAGTCAAACCAGATATTTTTTTCTAATAATTGGTGAATTATTAAGATGACAAATAGAATTTACTTGTAAAAATAAGAATGTATTGAAATGAATAATGTAAGTTCTGTAGACAGGATAATTACTTTTTATTGAAATAGGGAAATGTGTGTTACCCGAAAATTAAGTGTTTTTTTTTTAAATATATATCATAGGCTATTCCAGGATATTCTATTGCAATTACGTAAAACTTAAAAACAGCATATGGATATGTATAAGTGAAAATATATTGAAAATTCTTCTAATTGATTATGTCATAATTAGAAATGCATTAATTTGATTGTGTCATAACTAAGGGAATCGGAGAGGGAATCTTTGTTGACACAACTTGAGCTATTTATAAATAATTTGTTATTTGCAATTGTTTACTTTTGTACCCAACCACCGTATTGCTTCACAAATATCTGAATGTAAAATTAAAAAATTAATAAAACTTGTACAAAAAAGAAAGAAAGAAAAGAATGCAAGGAATATAAATCCTTCCATTCCCCACCATCCAGTCAGAGCTAAAGAAGCTTCTTGAAAGAGAAGCAAAACGTCTTCAAAGAAAAACAAGAAAATCCAGTTGCCTCCTGAAAAAGCAACTTTGGGACAACCATGACCTGGATGACTGAGAATCTCCATAGACACTTAGTCCCACCACTTTCTCTCTCTCAGCCTGATATACTTATTATGTAGGGTTTTGTTGTAGAGATTAAAAATGTGGGAAGCATCTTTCTTTCTCAAGGGGGGGAAAATCCTACATAAATACTTCAACTACAAGTAAGCTTATTACCCTTACTAATGTAGGCAATTTATGGATGGCTCTATGTGCATTTACTCAAATATCACTCCCTGTTTATTCATTTGTTCTTGCTTTAGCAAAGATAAATGAACAAGAGTACATGTTGTTAGAAGTGCGGCAGTATCTGTTAACTTATTCTCACTGAGTACATTCGAAATCACTTCTGTCTTTGTCAGATGTGAGATGGTAAACTATGGAACAAAATGAACACTGTGATACCTGGCTTGTTCTATACTTTAAGCTTCTAAACTTCGTGTACTTTCGCAAACTATGCACAAAAGGAAAAAAAATGGAGGCAAATGATTGATAATGATTCAATTTTGTGTTTGCAGTTGCTGTTCAAATTATTGGCTAATGTGCTCATCTTATTCTTTGAGAGTAGTTTCTCTGCCAGAGTTCATTTTCTCAGCTGAGCTTTTCAATATGCTAAATTATTTGGCACTAGAGTATAATGTGAAGAGAGGAAAAGAAATGGTGAAGGAACTTTTCAAGTTCCTCAAGGATTTAGATCCCTATACCAACCAATAAGGTATAACAATTGTTGATGAAAAATAACAGGCAAAGTACAGTTCCCAGAAGGGAATGAAAAAAAGTAATTACAAAGTGATTGAAATATAAAGGAGAATATTTATAGGATGAAATTAGGGGTCCTTGGTGCTCTCTGAGCTTGGTTGTTTTCTTACAGACATTTCATTGTCCAAAATGGCTGCAAGAAAACAATCAAGCTAAGAGACCACCAAAGAACTTGAGCATATAAGACATGATGTGTGTTATTTTATTTTATTTTATTTTATTTTTTTATTCCATTTATATCCCGCCCTTCTCCGAAGACTCAGGGCGGCTACTCAGCATACACATACATTCCCCTCACAATCAATAAGGAGTCCCGGCAGCCGTTGACAGCCGTCAAAAGGCTGCCGCGGCTTTTCCCCCCCACTGACGCGGCAAGCGGCCGATTCTGACAGCTGTCAAACTGCCGCGCATGCGCAGTGCACTGACAGCTGTCAAACCGGCCGATTCTGACAGCTGTCAACTGACGCGCAGGTGCAGTACACTGACAGCTGTCAAACTAAGCTTCAGCACATGCGCAGTCCAGCCGGAGCTGTCAAAGCTGCCAGCTGGCCCCAGCAACAACCCGCTGTCAGCCGCGCCTACCTTAGCCGGTCTCTTCCCTATTGGGTGTTATCGTTAGGCGGGAGAACCCCGCCTGTTTATTGGTTCCGAACAAAGTTGTTAATGTGGTTGTTCACTATAAATACGGGGGAATCCCAGCGGTGCCTCGCCCGGGACCTCTGCCCAATAAACAAGTTCTTTTGGACCGTGCCTACTGTCTCCTGTCATCCCTCAAGACACTCCAATGTGTGACTGAAATATACATGATGTGTGATTGAAATATACTGTTGAAAGAGGAATTGCTTAACTGTACCAATACAACATTGCTTAACTTTACCAATACAACATTGTAAAACAATATCAAAGTTTTCAGATTAAACTAGTTGAATTATTACATATCTTTTTACTCTCCTACCATCCGGTAGGAGATATAGGAATATAGCCAGCCGTACCAACAGGCTGAAAAATAGCTTCTATCCGTGGGCTGTTAGGCTTTTAAATGGGACATAATCTTATGCAGAATTGACTTGGGAGGCTGGTGTGTGGTGTAGTTGGTTAACAGTGTGGTGGGATGGAGGGTTTGTTGTCACTGTGTGTTGGGGGGAGAGAGCACGGGGGGAGGCTCAGCTAATCTCAATGTACACATGTTGTACTTTGACAATAAAGGTTTATTATTTATTTATTATTACAAGTTACCATTCTGTCATTCTCATGACCAATTAACTGGATTCAATGGAGGATACCTAGATACTAATCTACAATACACAGTCTGTACAGGAAAGCTTAACTAGCATTCTTTCAGAACTATACATTTTATTCCCATAATGAGTGTCAAATACTAAATCAACCAATAGAACTTAGGGCATACATTTATCACACATTAGTTTGTGATTTAGTGTTTAGAATATTATAGCGAACTACTTAATGCCACAAATACATAACTAATAAAACCTTACCATTCCAAATGAAATGCAAAGTCTACCTATACAGATGGGACAACAGAAATAGCAAATGAGGAATGAGCAAAAGGCACTTGGACATGATTGTCGATTAATCTCTCAAAGTTTATAACATGGTGTCATTCTGTTGTTGCTGTTGTTGTTACTGTTTTTCATTTATAGGGCTAACAAAATTATGTACAATCCTTGATTGTATACGAACCGCTCAACACTTATATTTTCCACCTGTAAATTATGACTATCCATTAAAACTTTATGTAACCTACTCTCTTGTTTAATTTTTTGTATTAAATTCCTCTATAATATTTAACAAAATCTATAGTTGTGCTTGCAAGGTCATGGGATATATAAATTCTATAATGAATTTTGAATCTAAAACTACTATTTTGTGGATCCTGCTGTTCCCAGCTGTATATTTGCATCTGAGTCTTGTTGATGGGTCTTGGAGTTTTAAAAATCTAAAAATCACATAATCCCCAAGGACCATGAACCCTACTTTTTAGGTAGCCATCTCTTTTCATGTCATAAGATCATTTTATACATGGAGAATTCCACAATTATTTTTATGAATTCTTGGCTCATCATTTGCATTTTTAATTCACTTACTCAACGTATCCACATGGGAGTCAACAGCATCAAACTGTTGAGTACAGTTACAGTAGAACAGAATTTGTCTCTGGTGCAGAAGCTCTCAGTGTACATTCAAACAACAAAGTGATCAGTGGTGGGATTCAGCTGGTTCGCACCAGTTCGGCAGAACCGGTAGGTAATTTTTTGTTGCCCAGGCCCAGAATGGACTTCCAGAAGCGGCATCCACACAGAGAACTGGTTGTTCACCTATTTGAATTCCACCACTGAAAGTGATATAATCATAAGATACCAGTAGGAGAAGGTAATAGAAAAGACGAGAAGGATAATAGTAATACAGCCCAATTACACAGGTAAATATCCTTAGGCATAAGACAATGCTGTGGGAGTTAGGTGTTTAGCAGAGTGATGGCATGGGGGAGAAAAACCTCTTTGTGTCTAGTTGTTTTGGCATGCAATCCCCTATAGCAGCCTCTTGAGGGGAGAGGTTGAAACAGTTTATGTCCAGGATGTGAAGGATAATCTAATGGGTGCAGTTAGGATACTCAAAGTCCCATACTTTTTATATACATGCAACACAAGTTAAAAAGTTTGTAACTTTGATTTCCCGGTTACATTTTAATATTGATCCCCCACATACACAAAGAAGCCCTATTGATAATCTGCCAAATAATTCCATTTGCTGTAGTCTTTTTATGGTCTTGCTTGGACTGATACATAATGAGTCTAAAAGGAGACCAATGCTTGGTATGGAACTGGCTGAAGGACATACTGTGATAGTTTTAGATAAAGGCATTTATGGTAAGATTCAAAAATAACAACATGGGAAAGAACTATTGAAATTCCCCCCCAAAAAAAAACACAAAAAAAAAACCAGTATTAAATTTAGAATTATCCAATTATCTTCTTCAGGTGACATTTGCAATGAAAACATGGGGCAAACTGATAGGGAAAACTTGTTGCTATTTTCTTGAAAGCCATTAATTGAGTAGAAAAGAATCAAGTCAGGAAGTGAAGTGGGTTTACATGAGCTAATTATGTAAATATAATAGATCTCAAAATTGAATTTTAAAAGTCATTGCAGAAATCATCCCTTTGATATAAACAAGAAAATCAGGGGATGAGGGGATATCTACC
This sequence comes from Vipera berus, assembly GCF_964194415.1. Lineage (NCBI taxonomy): Eukaryota > Metazoa > Chordata > Lepidosauria > Squamata > Viperidae > Vipera > Vipera berus. Next base: position 107,042,215 of record NC_138206.1, read on the forward strand.
ATCCAACCCTATAAACCAGACATGTCAAACTCGCGATGTCACATGACGCCACACAACATATTGGAACTTTTCTACCATTGCTGGCAATGGGGTGGGCACTATTGTGTAGTGGGTCTGACGCAAGGAAGAGACGCCAGCCAGAGTGCGAGTTCAGCTCTTTATTGGAGGGGATGGCCCACTGGGGAATGAGGGTTACCTGGCCTCCTTAAATACCTAGCCAGGTAAGCAGACAGCCAATGGGGTTGGCCCTAGGTTTCCCGCCGAAACTGGGTTTCCCGCCAAAAACCGTTCAGGCCAACGACCCCTGGTGGCTGTTGCTATGCAGGTGCCTGCATACATAACAGGCACGGTTTCCTCGTGACCTGTCTGGCCCGTGGGCTGGCAGTTTGACACCCCTGCTATAAACTATGGATTCTTCTCAGATGAGTATGTCCCTTCGTCTTATCTCTATTCAATTCTAATTTTGAAATTTTGTCAGGCTTTTACCTTGAACATCTTGGACGCATTATCCTCTTTGGTTCTGTGGAATGATATAAAAACATCTCTTCTCAGCAGTGCTTTGTACACGTGAAGATGGCTATGTTGAATCTTTCAGTCATACAATCCTTTCTCTCTCTCTCTCTCTCTCTCTCTCTCTCTCTCTCTCTCTACGGGGAATCAAGGAAGATATATATTTATCCCATTTTAAAGAATGACTGGTGGAGAGCACAATCTGTCTGTTACTGCTTCTGTCTGACTGGGGCATATCTTTCCAGGTTGCCCAATTTTGTGCTATCATGTGCTGTATCAGTCCTACATATGGCTGTAATTTAAATCTGCTGTTTGCCACTGCTATCTGTACTGTAATTAGTTTAATAATGCATTTATATAACTTTATTGCATTCTTAAAAGTTTTATTAATAATTATCAGTCTAGATATTTTATCGTTATGCTTTCTGGCCCAAAGGCTGCTTTAAACATTTGATTTATTTTTGTGTCAAAGAAGGTGGGGGAGAGGAAGGCTGCTTTCAAACACTCCACTGTTTAAAATTATCACCTCCGAAACACCCCTTTTCACAGTTTCTCTCCTTCACTTCTGAATCTGTGAAGCTGAGTGTTTGGGACAATGTCAACCAGAGACCTCCATAGAACTGATAATTTCATCAAAATGATGAATTGAGCATCTCAGCTTTGGAATACAAGGTCTGCCTTTCAGCCGCAATGCATGAACATTACTAGACAGATACAAAAGGGCTGGAGCTGGAACAGATGCCTCTTCTTTATGCTGGAAGGAAACAAGTAGATATGAAAACTCAGCACTGACCTAACTGAATTCTACTTAAATAGGGTGAACTTTCCTTTCCTTTCCTTTCCTTTCCTTTCCTTTCCTTTCCTTTCCTTTCCTTTCCTTTCCTTTCCTTTCCTTTCCTTTCCTTTCCTTTCCTTTCCTTCCTCCTTCCCTTTCCTTCCCTTCCCTTCCCTTCCCTTCCCTTTCCTTTCCTTTCCCCTCTTTCCTCTCCTCATTTCCTTTTTCCTTTCCTGTCATTTCTCTTTTCTTTTCCTCTCCTTTCTCCTCCCCTCCTGTCCTGCCCCCTCCCCTCCCCTCTCTCCTTCCCTACTTTACTTTATTTTACTTTTGTTTACTTTTTCTCATTTCTTTTCTTTTCTTTTCTTTTCTTTTCTTTTCCTTTCCCCTCCACTCCCCTCCTCCCCCCATCTGGCTCCCCTCCCCTTCCTTTCATTTCCCCTTCCCCTCCCCCTCCCCTCCCTTCCCATCTTTCCCCTCTCTCCTCTCCTCTCCTCTCCTCTTTCTTTTCCTCTTCAGTCCTGCTTTAATCAGCAAAATGGCTGGAGAAACACTGTCCTTCCTTCTAGAGCCACTCATGGGAGAAAGGATTCTGCTGGAGCCATGTCCCTCCCTCCTGCTGGGGGAAATTATGGTGAGAAAGAGGAAAACAAAAACAAACCCTTTGTCTGAAATGGAGACTCATTGGCATTTTGCCCATTACCTTTTTATTTCTTCCCATAAATTACAATATATCCATATTTTGGCCAGCCTGTGTCCTCATTGTGAGCAATGCATTCACTGTCCCTCTTTTTCTCTTATTCATAATTGGGGAAATTATCTAATTCAGGCTGCCAAACAGATATATATATATATGAGAGAGAAAGAGAGAGAGAGAGCGCTAAGGGTGTCTTTTTTCCAGACATATGCTACTACAACGACCTTTTTTTCTGAATCCTCTAAGGCATACTTAGAGGTGGAGCTAATTATCTATTCACGTCCTTAATTTTACAATGAAATGGTTAGATGTGAAGGACTATTGAGGCTAGAATTGCTACATTTTTTCTAATGCATTAAAGCCTGCTTAATGAGACTGATGAATCTAGAGAGTAAGTCATAATAGAATCAAAGTGAGGCCAAGCAACTATTAGAATGCACAATTTTACCTACTGCAAAGTGGGAAGACTTTGTTATCTCTGTTGCATGAAGTAGCTTTATAGTGTACTTGTATGGATTTATATTACAAATTTGAAGAGACTAAATTCTGTCTTCCACCCCCCCCCATCCCATATAATGTATCTAGTACATTATTTTGCCCACTTTTTAGGTTTTTATTTTTATTTTTTGATGCTGATACTAGTGTTGTAGGTTTTTTTTGCTCTTGACACTTTCCCGAAATAATTCATTTCAACTGGAAACATAATTGGATGAAAGGTTGGTCCTGGCTATCTTTAGAAAATGGCATGGTGTGTCTTGAAAACAAATAAGGATACAAACAAATGCAAAATCTCCATAGCTGAAAAGAGTGAATAGTCACATCTTGAGAAGTTGATCAAATGGCTAGGTACATGCATTTTGGGACCATAATTACAAGCTACTGCTAAGCTTGTAAGCCACCCTGAGTCTTCGGAGAAGGGCGGGATATAAATGGAATTAAAATAAATAAATAAAAATAAAAATAAATAATTATTTTTGAGTCTCGCCAAATGTAAGTTAGTGTTCTAACCTGATGATGGCACAAAATTGGTCTTTGTCGCCACCCTAAATTATATCTGTTGGCAGTATTACTCAGCTGTTGTCTCTGGATTTCTAAATGTTGTTGATCGTCTTTAAACAGTACTCCCCTGGTTTGGAAACTGACAAACTCCCTTTCAGTAACTATACTGTTATCTAAAGGATAGAGCCCACATAGTAATATTGTGGAGATTACAGCTTGTAAGTCATCCCAAAGGTGCTTTTTCAACAGGCAATTGGACTTTCTTTGTTTTTCCTTGAAGACATTTCACTTCTCATCCAGGAAACATCTTCTGAACTTGGATGAGAAATAAAACATTTTCAAGAAAAAACAAACAAATAAAACTCAGTTACTGCTTGAAAAAACATTGTTGGGACAACCATGACCTGGATGACTGAGCATCTCTATAGGCATACAGCTTGTAAGTTTGTTCAAGATACCAATAGGCTCCAGTATAATTTAATATCTTTAGGAAGCCACCGATGATCATTAGGAAATGTGGATCAGATATAATTATGCCATTAATATCCAGCACTATTTCACTGTAACTTCAAACTAAAGTACATAATTTAAATTTGTACTTTAATATTGTCTAGGGGTGTGTCCTGGATCAATCAGTGTAAGATAAATCTCAGATCATCTTTGTGATCCCTATTAACAACTGACAAAGCTGTGTCTGCTGTCAGTGTAACATGAGAATTCATAAGACAGGAAAGTAAGAATGCAGAAAATGTAAAAAAAAAAAATGAAAACAAAACTCACTTCCCAATAGATGGACCAAGGTCATATGAAATAAGTATGTCCAATATATCTTTTCTTAGCAGCCAAAATTATAAAAGGGCATGAAACAGTTGGATTACAAATCGCTATAAAGCTGACGCAACTCTCCGTCCTGATATGGCTGATATATTTTATATGGAAAAAGATAAATTGTTCCTAACTTGTCCCTTGTTCCTGTTTATTCCTTTCCTGGACAGGGTTAATGCTCTGCCCCCTCCAAATTCTCTTCACTCAATTTACCTGAATATTCCTTTCTTATAATTAAAATGCATCCATATCATTAGAATGGAATTATTTGCAAAAGCTAACATAAGAGAATGCAAATGAATGCATAATTTGCATTAACCACAAAGTTCAGAGTATTATTTTAATGGAGCAATTATTATAGCTTCTTAAAGGAAATGATTATTGAACAAGAAATGAGAAATATGCTTTCATTATTACTGCCTCTTTAGAGGCACTCTTTCTTTAGAAATAAATAAAGAAATGAAATACAGCCCCATATGGAAAAGGACTCAGAGGTTATGGCTGGGCAACCAGGGCCTAACCCTGTAGAATTGTTGGAATTACTGGAAGAACAACACCCACTGAGAAGTCAAATGTACACTGAGTTTGAAAATTGCACTATTATGGCATGTTACTATAGCATGGGCAAGTTAAAAGCTATGATTAATAAAGAATACATCCAAAGAGATAGAAAATTGCTTAAAACAAGTTTGTATGGCATAGATACCATCAAAGCTATCAATATCTGGGGCATACCATTTGCCTGAAAGCAAACATAATAGAAAATCAAGAAGCTACAGTGCTCTGGGACTTTAGCAATAGCAGTAGCACTTAGATTTATATACCACTTCACAGTGCTTTACAGCCCTCTCTGAGCAGTTTACAGAGTCAGCCTACTGCTCCCCAACAATCTGGGTTCTCATTTTACCAACCTCAGAAGGATGGAAGGCTGAGTCAACCTTCAGCCAGTCAGGATCGAACTGCTGGCAGATGGCAAAGTTAGCCTGCGAGACTGCATTCTAACCAGTGCACCATCACAGCTCATTAGCCTTAGAATTCAAACAGATAATCATCCGCCACATAACACTCAAGACATAACAGTTGTTGATAAAAAAGAGAAAAAATATATAGATTGTAGACATTGCAATACCTGGAGTCAACAGACTAGGGGGAAAAAATCTGGAGAAAATCACAAAATACAAAGCCCTCCAAATAAAAATAGAATGACTGTGGCAAGAGAAAGCAAAAGTAATACCAATAGTAATAGGCTACTTGGGGGGGGGGGGATTGCAAAACATGGAGAACTACTGGCACCGAAAATAATAAATAAATAATCACGATCATTCAATTTGAAAAGGCAGCTTTATTTGGAACAGCTTGCATCCTGTGACAATACTTTTGTCATCATCAAACAACAGCATTTGCCTATCCTGGGTTCTTGCCAAGGACTTGATAGGTGGATAAAATGGTAAACCCAGTCTAAACACCTGGCTGAGTGTGCAATGTACCCAGTGGTGGGATTCAAATATGTGAACAACCGGTTCTCTGTGTGGATGCTGCTTCCGGAAGTCCATTCTGGGCCTGGGCAACAAAAAGTGAGCTACCAGTTCTGCCAAACTGATGCAAACCGGCTGAATCCCACCACTGAATGTACCACAATATGAAATAATCTCAAAAGTTCTATGTTGAAGAGTGACATAGTAGGCATGCAGATCTATGTCACCCAGTTTAATTTTTGAGGCAGCAAACTTATATTGTTAAAAGCTACTACATGGCAATAGACTACACCAGATGTGCTGTTTCCTTCATAGGGAGGAAGATCCAGCACTATTACATCTGTCACCAAAGATACTCTTGAGATTATGATTGACATTTCTGCTACCATCTCTATTCTGTCAAGTGAAACTAGAAGTAGGATATAACCACCCCAATATTTTAAACCAGCCACATTTGATGCTATTTTCCTCTCAGCAACATAGCTTTTTTATAAAAACTTACTTTTTTATAACTTCTTTTGATTTTTTTTTTGTGGGCAGGGGCCAGGGGAGATGATAGTTATAATGTTTCCTTTGCCTTTGTAGTATTTTGCCACCTACTGTTTAATGAGATGGGCGATTTATTGATTTATTTATTTTAAAATCAAGTTGGATAACAAAAATAGACACACACATACACATATAAAATACTAGAAAGTATTTAGCATTTAAAAGAAGAAATAGAAAGATGAGAACATAAGAACAGCAAATAAAACTTTTCAACTAAAGGTCATCTAAAATTGCTAACCAATAACATTCCAAGAAAGTAACAACTTTTCTATGTTATGGAGGTAAAGGTAAAGGTAAAGGTTCCCCCGCACATGCGCGCTAGTCGTTTCCGACTCTAGGGGCTGGTGCTCATCTCCATTTCAAAGACGAAGAGCCAGCACTTGTCCGAGGACGTCTCCGTGGTCATGTGGCCGGCATGACTAGACGCCAAAGGCGCACGGAATGCTGTTACCTTCCCACCGTAGTGGTCCCTATTTTTCTACTTGCATTTTTACGTGCTTTCGAACTGCTAGGTTGGCAGAAGCTGGGATGAGTAACAGGTGCTCACTCTGTTATGCGGCACTCAGGATTCGACCCGCCAAACTGCCAACCTTCTGATCGACAAGCTCAGTGTCCTAACCCACTATGACAAATAGTAATAATAATAATAATAATAATAATAATAATAATAATAATAATAATAATAATAATAATAATAATAATAACAATAACAACAACAACAACAACAACAATAATAATAATAATAATAATAATAATAATAATAATAATAATAATAATAATAATAATAATAATAATAATAATAACAATAACAACAACAACAACATGCCTACTTACTACCAGGTAATTTTTTTTGTCCATTATATTTGTTTATAATTGAGAGAGAGAAAGAACACGGTTCCTAATTTTATCATCTCCTCTACTGAATGAAGAGCTCCATAGCAGTTTAAAAACCAAGAGATTTTGGTTGCAAAAATCTTCATAGATTAGAGAATGTACATCTTGACTTCCCTGCTCTTAAATTTCACCCCCATGGTGGGGTGGTGGGCAAAATAAGCCACAAGAGAAAGAAAATGTAGGACACATTCCAAGTTTCAATTATCCTGTTGTGAGATACTTGTTGTATCAGGGTTGTCAAACTCGCAATGTCACATGACATGTCACAACATATCATGATTTTTTTGTCATAGCTGGCAATGGGGTGGGCATGGTTTTGCTATGCATCCAGCCCATGGGCTGGCAGTTTGACATCCCTGTGTTATATCATCCTGGTTCAAGCAGTAGGGTAGCATTCCAAATATCTTAGAGAAATCTCTCTCTCATTCTCTCCCTCTCTCTTTCTCTCCCCTGCCCCAAATTTAATTCAGTTTATTTATTAAATTTACATTCCACCCATTTCACCATCAAGAGCAACCTCTTTCAACGTGAGGATTAAATTTCCAACTTGTCCCCTTGTCCCTCCCTTTAGCTCCACAACTCATTTTCAATAGGTCCCTTTAAGAGCTACAGAATAATTCCACTTACCTGCCTGAACCATTTTTTTAAAGGCTTTAACTCAAGGAATTCAAGCCTCTCTTTGAAGAAATGGTCCTTGACAAACATCAAGCAGGGTCATCTTCTCTACACATGGCAGTGGGTTGAGTGAACATCTGCAGCATCTCTGAAGAATTTAGCTTGAATCTTCATATCTCTCCAACAAACAGCAGCCACAAAGAATAACAAGTGGGAGGTAACTGAATAATGAGAAGATATTAATGAAGATGGTCTCATATTACAACCAAACAAAGTGGAATATCTTTCCTTGCATTGTTCTAGCTTCCAAGGTAGTTCCTTTTTGGGGAGAAGGAATAAACTAAATTAAAATAAGACCTCAAAGTCTGAAGCAGCAATATTTTCTGATTAAGCAATTAAAATGCCATTTAGTCTCGTTTTATTTCTTTCTGAAAGATCCTATACATTTTAATGACTTTTCCCTTTAAGCTACGATCTGATGGGAGGATTTTTCCCCCCAATAAAGTCCTACATACTCCCCTGCCTGAGCTATGCTAATTCCTTGTCAGTGAGTTTAATTAGCCTTTTGGCCTTCCACTGATTAAGATGCACTCTGTTTTACCCCCAATCCATGCCCGGCTTTCAGCTGATGGTCAGCAACATTGTCAGATTTGAAAAAATAAAATAATAAAATAAAATAAAATAAAATAATAAAATAATAAAATAAAATAAAATAAAATAAAATAAAATAAAATAAAATAAAATAAAATAAAATAAAATAAAATAAAATAATAATAAAATAAAATAAAATAAAATAAAATAAAATAAAATAAAATAAAATAAAATAATAAAATAAAATAAAATAAAATAAAATAAAATAAAATAAAATAAAATAAAATAAAATAAAATAAAATAATAATAAAATAAAATAAAATAAAATAAAATAAAATAAAATAAAATAAAATAAAATAAAATAAAATAATAAAATAAAATAAAATAAAATAAAATAAATAAAATAAAATAAAATAAAATAAAATAAAATAAAATAAAATAAAAATAAAATAAAATAAAATAAAATAAAATAAAATAATAATAAAATAAAATAAAATAAAATAAAATAAAATAAAATAATAAAATAATAAAATAAAATAAAATAATAAAATAAAATAAAATAAAATAAAATAAAATAAAATAAAATAAAATAAAATAAAATAAAATAATAAAATAAAATAAAATAAAATAATAAAATAATAAAATAAATAAAATAAAATAAATAAAATAATAAAATAAAATAAAATAATAAAATAAAATAATAAAATAATAAAATAAAATAAAATAAAATAAAATAATAAAATAATAAAATAAAATAAAATAAAATAAAATAAAATAAAATAATAAAATAAAATAAAATAAAATAAAATAAAATAAAATAAAATAAAATAATAAAATAATAAAATAAATAAAATAAAATAAATAAAATAATAAAATAAAATAAAATAATAAAATAAAATAATAAAATAAAATAAAATAAAATAAAATAAAATAAAATAAAATAAAATAAAATAATAAAATAATAAAATAAATAAAATAAAATAAATAAAATAATAAAATAAAATAAAATAAAATAAAATAATAAAATAATAAAATAAAATAAAATAATAAAATAATAAAATAAAATAAAATAAAATAAAATAAAATAAAATAAAATAATAAAATAAAATAAAATAAAATAAAATAAAATAAAATAAAATAAAATAAAATAAAATAATAATAAAATAAAATAAAATAAAATAAAATAAAATAATAAAATAATAAAATAAAATAAAATAAAATAAAATAAAATAAAATAAAATAATAATAAAATAAAATAAATAAAATAATAAAATAAAATAAAATAATAAAATAAAATAATAAAATAAAATAAAATAAAATAAAATAAAATAAAATAATAAAATAAAATAAAATAAAATAAAATAAAATAAAATAAAATAAAATAAAATAAAATAAAATAAAATAAAATAAAATAATAATAAAATAAAATAAAATAAAATAAAATAAAATAAAATAAAATAAAATAAAATAAAATAATAAAATAAAATAAAATAAAATAAAATAAAATAAATAAAATAAAATAAAATAAAATAAAATAAAATAAAATAAAATAAAATAAAATAAAATAAAATAAAATAAAATAATAAAATAAAATAAAATAAAATAAAATAAAATAAAATAAAATAAAATAAAATAAAATAATAATAAAATAAAATAAAATAAAATAAAATAAAATAATAAAATAATAAAATAAAATAATAAAATAAAATAAAATAAAATAAAATAAAATAAAATAAAATAATAAAATAAAATAAAATAAAATAAAATAAAATAAAATAAAATAAAATAAAATAAAATAAAATAAAATAATAAAATAAAATAAAATAAAATAAAATAAAGTAAATAAAATAAAATAATAAATATGGGGCAATGTCAAACAAACATTCCCATTTTAGCTTCAGTGACACATTAATGTATTTTCCCAAAAACTTTTAAACAGAGGTAGGATCTATCTGGCAACTTGGCAAAAAATTGGAATATATGTGCACAATTTTAGAAATAAATAGAACTTAGAAATAGAGTTGGAAGGGATCTTGGGGGTCTTCTAACTCAAACAGGAGACCCTATACCATTCCAGATAAATGGTTGTCCAGTCTTTGTTTGAAAGCCTCCACTGATGGAGCACCCACAGCTTCTGAAGGCAAGTTGTTCCATCGGTTGATTGCTCTCACTGCTAGTACATTTCTCCTTAGTTCTATGTTGCTTCTCTCCTTGGTTAGTTTCCATCCATTGTTTCTTGTCTTGCCTTTTGGTGCTTTGGAAAATAGTTCAACCCTCTGAACTTTGTACAAGCCTTTCAAATATTGAAACATCTCATCCAGTCTTTCTTTTCATTAGACTAGACATACCCAGTTTCTGTAACATTCTTCATATGCTTAGCCTCCAACCCCCTAATCATTCTTGTTGCTCTTCTCTGCACTCTTTCCAGAGTCTCAAGATCTTTTTTTATATTGTGGTGACCAGAACTGGATGCAGTGGTCTAAGTGTGGTCTTACTAAGGCTTTATAAGGAACAGGCTTCAGCTCAACCCTGACAAGACTGAGTGGCTGTACGTGCCGGCATCTCGGGAAATTCAGATTATTCCACCTCTTACTATGGGGGGTGAGTTATTACCCCCCATAGATAGGGCTCACAACTTGGGTGTCCTCCTAGATTCACAGCTCTCCTTAGAAGATCATATAGAAGCTGTGACTAGGGGGGCCTTCGCCCAGGTTCACCTAGTGCGCCAGTTGCGGCCCTATCTGGACCGGGATGCCTTGTGTACAGTCACTCATGCGCTCGTGACCTCTCGTTTAGACTACTGCAATGCTCTCTACATGGGGCTGCCCTTGAGGACCACTCGGAGGCTTCAGCTGGTGCAGAATGCAGCCACGAGAGTTGTGTTGGGGGTCTCCCGATACTCCCATGTTACACCTCTGCTCCGTGAGCTGCATTGGCTTCCAGTTGCCCTCCGGTGAGATTCAAGGTGCTGGTGATGACCTATAAAGCCCTACATGGCATGGGTCCGGATTACCTACGGGAGCACCTGCTGCCGGCGTCAACTTCCCTCTGTCCAGTGCACTCCCACAGAGAGGGCCTCCTCAGGGTGCCACTGGTCAGAGAATGTCGACTGGTGGCCCCCAGGGGGAGGGCGTGCCAGACCTTTGGAACCGCTTACCGGTTGAGCTCCGGATGGCTCCCGACCTTCGCTCCTTCAGCCGTGATCTAAAAACTTATTTATTCAAACAAGCCAGCCTGGTCTGATGGGTTTGGGGTTTTAACATTGATTTTAACTAATTTATTGTATCGGGCACAATTATTTAATCCTTTTTAAACTTTTGTATCTTGTATTTTTGATATTTATTGCCCTGTACACCGCCCTGAGTCCTTCGGGAGAAGGGTGGTATATAAATCAAATAAATATAAATATGAATATATAATATAAAGTAAAATAAATAAGTAAATTAGAACAGTGCAAAATCTGAGAAAAAAAATCTAATAAACACTATTAATAGCTTTGTTGAGTCAGATGATTGATGGGGTCCATAAACACTTGCAGTCACTCAAACAAGTACATGAATGACTCTAGGAAATAAGCTTCAAGAAACTGGACTCCCCATCACTGGTCTTTAGAAGTCTCCCCTATAGATGTGCAGAGTTTTGGATACAGAGGCCAAATGAGTGCATAAGGACAAGAGAAAAAAACTCCTCAAATTCCTTAATCCAAATAGACATTTTCTGGAACTTTTTAACAGGTAGAGAAAGCAGCCATACAATCCTATTTTTTTAAATCATCTGCTTTAAGAAATTGTGGATATACATTTAAGAGTAGTTTTTAGATGTAGATGTGAGTATTGTATAGCTGAACTAATATCCAACAAGATGTGTTTCAGTGATGACAAGTAGAGTCCTGCACTTAGGCAGGAAAAACTAAATGCACAGGTACAGAATAGGCAACAACTGGTTCAACAATAATGCCTGTGATCAGGATCTAGGTGTCCTGGTGGACTGCTGCATAGGTGTGAGCCAGCAGTGTACTGCAGTGTTGAAAGAAAAAAAAAACTTCATCAGGGTCCAGTCCAAGCTGGGAATAAGCAAAATGGAGACTGCTTTAGAAATAAGGTTGGACTTTATTGAAGAGCAGAGCCAGACAGCAATGTGGCTCTGGGAAAGCAGACCATAGGTAGTATGGAGTGGTGGGTTTTTATACCTTCTTGAGCTTTTGTTTGGAGTTGTTCCTGTGGTATGAACTTTGACCTGAGTGTGCCTTTCTGGTATTCTGATGGTAGTGGGTTAATCCTATTATGTCCCAAAAGTCATATCCTGCTTTCCTGGGGGTGTGGCTGATGGCTATGTCCTGTGCTGGATTTTTTTGGTGTTTGGGATTGTTGATTCTAGGGATCTTTGTCTTTCTAATCCAAACTTCCTGGCTCCAATGAAGGCTAAGTGAATTAGGTATGCTAAGCCTAATGAAGAGAAAGCTTGGGGGGACATGATAGCAGTCTTCCAATACCTGAAGAGCTATCATAGGGAAGGAGTCAATTTATTCTCAAAATCACCTGAGGGCAGGACAAAAAGCAATGAATGGAAGCTAGTCAGGGAAATACCCAATCTGGAACTAAGAAACAGTGAGAACAATCAGTCAGTGGACCAGCTTGCCTCCTGGAGTTGTGGTCACTCCCACTAGAGATTTTTAAAGAAAAGACTGGACAACCATTTGTCTGGAGTAGAACAAGGACTTCTGCCTTGGGCAGGGGGTTGGACTAGAAGACCTCCAATGTCCCTTCCAATCCTATGATTCTACTTCTACAGTATTTCTAATACTGTACATTCATGATTTTATTAGTTCAATGCATTTAAAGACTTTTGCACAGTACTATTTACAAGCACCAGACAATGATACAGTAGCCATCTTTGTATATGCTTGGAAACACTCTTTACACATTTGAATGCCTATGTAAATGAGGAGCTTGCAACTTTACATGTAATGCTATTTCTTGTCCTTCCCACTTCACACATGTCCAGAAAAATCTCGCAACAGTTAAGACACATGGAAAACAATACTAAGAGAAAACATTGGTCTAGCTTTGTCTTGGTTGTCAAAATCTGAGGTTCTCAGCATTGCTTGTTACACCAATGTTCCTGCCACTGAAGTTTTGCTGGGGTTCCTGTTCTGTCAAAATAGGTGGATAGTTCAAATTTCAAAAAGAAAGAAAGAAAGAAAGAAAGAAAGAAAGAAAGAAAGAAAGAAAGAAAGAAAGAAAGAAAGAAAGAAAGAAAGAAAGAAAGAAAGAAAGAAAGGTAAGTACTGCTATTATACTGAGTCAGAACACTGGGCTTTCTAGTAATCGCTACGAGCTGACTCCATCTCTTCATCTTTATTTAACAGAAGTCCACGGCTAAAAATTTGCTTTTAAAGGAAATCTAAATTAATGACTTCTTTCTCTTTCTATGCTTTGCCCAAAGGTACAAGCATAAAACTACAATTGTCAGACGATAGACATTAACTAGCCCAATCTAAAAGGAACAGATTGACTCAAGCTACAAATGAAACAATTTCCCCTTTTTGTTTTTGTTATGCTAAACCATTACATAAATAGCAAAGGCAATTTAACATGAATATAGGGCAAGCTAAAAAGTACCATCTTGGTTTCCTCACAAGCAAACTATAATAGCATTAGCTGTAGTTATACACATGACAAAAGACTAATAGTAGATTTATGTTTATTGATTACTTCAGTGCAAATCTCTTACTTTATTACATGTTAGAGAAGCCGACTGGGCACAACCGTTTTAATGTCTCCCTTAAATGAAAAGTCAATATTTTTTGCTTTGTCAAGGCTATAATTTACATTTAGTGCCCTTCCATGAAATTCATATCTGTAGTAAAGTAATTTCATAAACTATGTAAGAGTTTCCTTCCATAGATCTGTAGGGGCAATTATTGCAGAGATTTGATATATTATATTTTTCATTCCCTGTCAGCACAGTTTTCATAATAGAATAACTTCAGCAATTTATAAATAAGAATCTTTAACTAATCTATTATTGCTTGGCATGCTTGCAATTTTTATTCTTTTAAAGAAAAGGGCAGTCTTGAAAAGACTGGTTGGATGTGGTTCCCCCTAGTACAACTGCTCTGTTCCTTTCAGTTTATAAACATAATAGAATAACAAAATAACAGTTTGAAGGGACCTTGAAGGACTTCTAGCCCAACCCTCTGCTCAGGCAGCAGACTCTATACCCTTCCAGACAACTAGTTGTCCAGTCTCTTCTTAAAAGCTTCCAGTGATGAAGAACCCACAACTTCTGAAGGCAAGCCATTTCATATATCTGATCACAATTTAAATTGTTAGCTAGGAGTGACAAAATGTTTGGTTCTCCAGCTGATCAGCTACAACCTACTTCATCTCAACAACTACATATTGTGCATTTCTGGTTTAACCTGTTGGAATGTGCAACAAATTGAAACCTTGATAAGAAAGAGAAGATTTTGAGAACAGTTATTGACATGTCATTGTAATTAATAAGCTTTTTCTCATTGGTTTATAATCCTGTACAAGCAAGTTCTAATTTCTGGAAATAAAAGCAGACAGAGCTGTACAATGATCCATTGTAAATCCATGGGCATCTATTGAGGAAGGGTGGGCGATGACAGCAAATCATACATGATTGATGCTATTGTGCAAATTTCCTGACCACCGCAGTTTGTATCACAACTCAGGAGGCATTCATGCAATTATGGCATTTATGATGATGTCACTATACTGTTGTTGGGCCTTGAGGGGGGGCCCCTCCGCCTCTACAGCACCCCCTGCCTGGCACCCGCCGGACTTGCCTGGCTCCTCAGTGGTCCGCTCGGTCCTGGGCCGCACGGGACTCGAGCAAGGATGAACGGGCCAGCCCAGTGGGGCTCCACTGGGTTGGAGGGAGCGTCGGCTGACCGATGACGACGGCAAAGAATGGAGCTATTCAACCGCCCCGGGTAGCCAGACTATGGACGTGCTGCGTGATAGGTTTGGAGAGGTCGGGGCACGTGACAGCGGTTCCTGGGCGGCCATGGGCCCTGAAGGAGACACAGGCCAGTGGTCTCTTGGGGGGGCACCCAGTCAGCCAGCGACGTCCCGTTTCCGACTGGCCAGCCCGAAGTTCAAGGTGCCCGGGGAGGGTGGCGTTCGGCCCTCATCCACGCGAGCACAAGGAGGGCGAGATGCGTGGCCAACACCTGATCGGGCCCCTGGATGTCCGGCACCCAGGCCGGCGGGAGCATCCCAGGCCCAAGCCCCTTCACCTGTTGGGCATTGGGGTCCGGGTGTGGTATGGGGACCTCCACCGCTCACCGTAACCTACGATGGCCACCCCGACCGCCTGGCTATGTTCCTGGGTCAGGTGATTAACCATCTGGACGGGTATGCCCAGGCCTACACATCACAGTGGGCGATGGTGGTGGCAGTCACCGCATGCCTTCAGGGAGAGGCTGCGACCTGGGCAGCGGATCTTTACAGTGACCACGCCCGTGAACTCGGTGACGTTGGGCTATTCCTAGATGCCCTGCGTGTCCGGTTTGAGGATGTTTTCCGTATACACCGTGCGGAAGCTGAGGTCTTAGCCATCAGGCAGCGGGGACGGCCAGCGGAGGAGTACGTGCACGAGTTCCGCAGGGTTGCGGGCAGGTTGCGCTCGTGGCCTGAGCGCTTGCTGGTGCACCACTTTCGGGCCGGCCTTGATGGAGCTCTCCGGCGGGCATGTGTGGTGCGGGGGGTCCCGGCACGGCTTCAGGACTGGTTCAGGGTGGCGGTGGAGCTAGATATTGGATTACAGGACACCCGGGGCAGGCCTGAAGCGGGCTCTGGAGCCTGGAGGGCCGCGGGAGGGCCGAAAGCCGAGGGCCGGAAGCCCGGGCCGGCAGTGCCACAACCCGCCCCCCTACCGGCGCCCCGTCCAACGTTTCGCTGCTTCCGATGTGACCAACCGGGCCACCGGGCAGTGGACTGCCCGTTACCACCGCCCCGGCCAGGGCCCAACCCTCCGGTGGCACGGGTCCCAACCCCCAGGAGAACCACGGAACACTCCAGGGCAGCGTACCAGGTGGACGACAAGACACCCCGAACGTCAACCCCGGTGCGTTCAGAGGGGCTGGTGGATGGACGGACCGACACATCCGACGGGTCTGAGGACCATGAGTACGAGGAGGACCCAATGGTAAGTGCTCCAGTGTGCCCTTTTGTGTTGCCTGTAACGTTGATAAGCCCACAAACAGGCGAAAGGAGGGAATGTAAGGCTTTGATCGATACAGGTAGCACGCACTGCCTTATCAGCCTGGCAACGGCAAGGGAGGCCGGCATCCCCCTTCAGCGGCTCCCCAAACCTCTCTGGTTCCAGCAGGTAGACGGGTCCCTTCTGGGTGGGGCACCCATCACACATGTGACGGCACCGGTGAGGATGGAATTGGGTACACACTGGGAGACCCTACGATTTGTTGTGGTGCCGTCCATGACGGAGGCGGTCATCCTGGGGCTCACGTGGTTGGACTGATGGGGCCCCACGGTCTGGTTGGAGGGGGGGTGCCGACACCTTCATCTAGGGACAGGGCCCCAGCCCCCTGCAAAGCATTCCTTCATGGGTCCGGAGGGGACCGGTGAGCCGGAGAGGGCCGCGGGGTGGGAGCTGGGCTTGAGATACAGGTGCCACGGGAGTACGGCGATCTAGCAGACGTCTTCGACGAGAAAGAGTGTGATGCCTTGCCGCCCCACCGCCCCACGGACTGTGCCATCGAACTGGAGCCGGGGGCAAAACTGCCGAAACCCCGCATGTACGCAATGGCACCCCGGGAGATGCAGGAGCTTCGAAAATACATAGATAAGAACCTGCGGAGGGGGTTCATCCAGCCCGCCCGGTCCAAGATGGCGGCCCCTGTCCTATTCAGGGAGAAGAAGGACGGGACCCTAAGACTGTGCGTGGATTACCGGGGGGTTAACGCGGTATGTGTAAAGCACTTGTACCCCCTCCCTCTGGTGAAGGACCTTTTGGCCCATTTGGCTAAGGGCCGGGTGTTCACCAAATTAGACCTCAGGGAGGCATACTACCGTGTCCGGATCAAAGCCGGCGATGAATGGAAGACGGCTTTCAATTGCCCGTTGGGGAGCTTTCAGTTCAGGGTAATGCCGTTTGGTCTGCAAGGAGCCCCCACGGTCTTCATGCAGTTAATTAACCAAGTCCTGCATGATCATTTGTACTGGGGGGTCCTGGTCTATCTTGATGACATCCTCATATACACGTCAACGCTGGAGGAGCATGTCGCCCTGGTTCGGTGTGTACTAACCAAACTGAGGGAAGCCCAATTGTATGTGAAACTCTCTAAATGTGAGTTTCACAAGCCCCGGCTGGACTATTTGGGATATCGGGTGTCCTCAAACGGGGTGGAGATGGACCCAGGGAAGGTGGAGGCCATCCAACAGTGGCAGGCCCCACGAACCCGGAAACAGTTGCAGAGCTTCCTGGGTTTCGCTAATTTTTATCGCCAGTTCATTCCAAACTTTGCTTCCATCGCCTTGCCGCTCACAGATCTGCTGCGGACAAAGCAAACAGCAACACCGCCGCGGCCAGGGCAAAAGCTAGCGTGGACCACTGACTGCCAGCAGGCTTTTGTGATGCTCAAGGCACAATTTGCTAAGGAGCCCGTCCTACGACACCCGAACCCTGACCTGCCCTACGTAGTGCAGGCTGATGCGAGTGACGTGGCTGTTGGAGCTGTCCTTCTGCAGCGGCATGCGATGGGGGAGCTGCGGCCCTGTGCTTATGCTTCCAAGAAACTGGGCTATCTGGGAGAAAAAGGCTTTCGCAGTCCGCTGGGCCTTGGGGACATGGAGACACCTTCTTGAGGGGGCTAGCCAAGAGTTCGAGGTATGGACGGACCATAAAAACCTGGAAGCCCTGCAAACACCCCGCCGTCTGTCCCCGAAGCACGTGCGATGGGCCCAGTACTTTCAGCGCTTCCGGTTCCGGCTCAAGTATGTGCCCGGGGGTAGAAACTTCCTGGCAGACGCCTTGTCACGGCTACCCCAATACGATTGCCGGAAAGAGGAGGTAGTACAGGCACTGGTACCACCACCCCGCCCGGTGGAGGGGGCGGAGCACAAGGCCAACGCCTTGACGGATGACTTCCTACGGGCCTGTAAGGGGGCGCTGGCAACTGATGAATGGATGCAGGTGCACCCCGATATGCTCACGTTGCGGGACGGCTTAGCTTGGCACGGGGTCAGGCTGTATGTGCCTGCGGCGGCACGGGATCAAGCGCTCTATCAGTGCCATGACGCCAGGCAGGCAGGCCATTACGGGTTCGTAAAAACCCTACATTTGGCCCGCCGCCAGTTCTGGTGGCCAACCATGAGGCGAGACATCGAGAGCTACGTGCAGAAATGCCGCGTTTGTGCAACCACCAAGCCCTCCACCAACAAACCGGCAGGCCTTCTGCAACAGGTGGCGGACCCCGTACGGCCTTGGCAGGACATTGCCATGGACTTTGTGGTCGAGCTACCGGAAAGCAGGGGGTACAACGTTTTGTGGACAGTAGTGGACTTATTCTCGAAACAGGCCCACTTTATCCCCTGCAAGGGGTTGCCTTCGGTCCAGCACATTTACCATCTTCACAGGGTGCCACGACGTATCATCTCGGACCGTGGGGTGCAATTCACGGCCCGGTTCTGGAGGGATTTCGTGCGTTACATCGGAGCAACACAGGGCCTGAGCTCGGCGTACCACCCAAGCACAAACGGGGCTGCGGAACGTGCAAACGCGGCGGTGGAGCGATACCTGCGTTGTTACGTCTCATACCAGCAGTCTGAATGGGTGGACCTGCTAGCCTTTGCGGAAGTAGCCTACAACAACGCGGTGCATAGCAGCACTGGGTTCTCCCCCTTTAAAGTGGTCTCTGGTTACGAATTCGTCCCCATCGCAGGTTGTGACCAGGGGGCCCCTGCGTCCTGCACACCTGGGGAGTGGATGCACCGGTTGGAGGAAGTATGGGGGATAGCGAAGAAGGCATTAGAGCGGGCTGCAGGGACATACAAAGAGCAGGCAGACAGAAAGAGATGGCCATTTGCACTCCCTAAAGTAGGTGATCTTGTATACCTCTCCACGAAGTACCTGCGGCTACAGGTGCCCTGTAAGAAGCTAGGGCCCAAGTATCTCGGGCCGTTCCAGGTTATACAGGTAGTAAACCCTGTCACCGTCAGGCTTCGGCTACCCCCCCTCCTTGGGAAGATACACCCCGTCTTCCACAGTAGCCTGCTGAAGCCTGCTACAACCGCCTCTGCGGCGGTGGGGGAGGGCGGCCCAGGGCCTGTACACGGCGACCACTATGAGGTACAGGAGATCCTGGACTCCCGAAAACGGAGGGGGCGGGTGCAATACTTGGTGCTCTGGAAGGGATACCCCATGGAGGAGGCCACCTGGGTGCGGGACGGGGATGTGTGTGCACCACGCCTTCTCCGCGCGTTCCACCGGAAACATCCAGGGAAGCCGGGAGGGACCCAGGGGGAGACTGCAGGTCACATAACGGAGCACTCACCCCTCTCTCCTTGCATTCCAGGTGGGCCCCTGGTAGAGGGGGCAGCATGTCGGGCCTCGGGAGCCCGACACTCGAGGGGGGGCCCCTCCGCCTCTACGGCACCCCCTGCCTGGCACCCGCCGGACTTGCCTGGCTCCTCAGTGGTCCGAGAGGCTCCGGAGGTCGCACCGGACTTGGCCGGCTCCATGGCGGTCCGGAAGGCTCCGGGGGCCGCGCCACCGCTTCGGCTTTCTCCATCCGTGCCGCGGCTGCCGTCTTCGCCTGGTGGCGCGTCTGCACAGGGCTCCCCGGCTCACGGCGTGACCGGCAGAGGCCCGGACCCACCCTGCATCACGGCGGCCTGGGAGGCTTTGGGAGCTTCGCCTGCGCTACAGGAGGCTTCGGAGACCCCGCCGCTGCGGCTGTCTCCTCCGGCCGACGCCACGCCTGCACGGGGCTCCCCAGCCGGTGGCACGCCCAACGGAAGCTCCAAACCAGCTGAGAGCGGGACCGCCGCTTCGGGAGCCCGCAGCACGACACCGGCCTTTCCCCGGCTTCGGCTGCCGGGACTACGTTCAGCGGAGCAGGCCGAGGCACTGGACGGTCGTGCGCGGGACTGTGTTGCTCGGGAGCCGGCGGGCCCGTTGGGGGACGGGTCCCTCCCCGCCGCGGTGCCTGGGTGGCTGGGGGCCCCAAGCGTGGACGCCCACAGGGGGGTCCGGAGTTGGGCGTGGCAGGGAGGGGGTGAGGGGGTGGAGCATGGTGGCGGCAGAGCACAGGAGGGGGCTCACCTGGTTGGGCGTCGGGCGAAGGGGCTTGTAGGGAAGGGGTGGGAAAGTTATAGGGAATGGGAGGGCGTGGGCGTGTTTGGGTGGAGTATGGGTGGGTGTTTCGGGTGTGTATATAGTAGCGTTGGCTGCAGGTAGCGGCCAACGCTGGCTTTGTTTCTCGCTGCGGCTGTTGCCTTGGAAAATAAAGTGCTTTCAGATCGCAGCGGAGGTCTCTCGTTCCTGTGTTCGGCACTTCGCCCTGCTTGCTGCAGGACGAGCTTTGACAACTGTACTCATTATTTGTGATGTAGGCATAATTATGGTTTTCATGTTGCCAAACAACCTGACACTCACTCTCTCTCTCTCTCTCTCTCTCTCTCTCTCTCTCTCTCTCTCTCTCTCTCTCACACACACACACACACACACACACACACACACACACACACACAGAGAGAGAGATTTGTCTTCCTGATAGTCGTCTGCTGAGATTCTGTTAGCCATATATGGCTCTAGGCTCACGCCCCAGGTATGCCCAGACTCCAATAAGGCATTGAGGCAGGAAGATCATTTAATTATGATTTATTCAGAAAGTTCTAATACAAAATAACTGATAGTTAGCAAGTACAACAATATTATAATGTTCATGTTGTGTGATACTACAAAGTCCATCTTGTGTGGCCCTCAGTTCTCTTTACAGTATCTGTTTAACTTATTCATCATGAAAGTTTTGCTAAAAGTTTAGGTTGTTGAATTCAGGCTGCTATTCCATTACTTTTTTAGCATCCAGCTCTCTATGAAAGAATATATATATATATATGTGTGTGTGTATGTATGTATGTATGTATACATACATACATACATACATACATACATACATACATACATACATACATACATATATATATATATATATATATATATATATATATATATATATATATATACACATACATACATATATATATACACATACACACACACACACACACACACACACATATATATATATATATACACATATTGTTCTAAAATGAAGTGAGTTTCATATTTAGTGTATCTGTTGCAGCTGGATGAAGGTTAAGCTATTGCATTCTTTTGGCTTTACTCAACTCTTTGATACTAATGTTATACACAAATGTCATTTCCCATACAATGTAATGAAAAACAAGTGTGTGTGTGTGTGTGTGTATGTGTGTGTGTGTGTGTGTGTGTGTGTGAGAGAGAGAGAGAGAGAGAGAGAGAGAGAGAGAGAGAGAGAGAGAGAGAGAGAGAGAGAGAGAGAGAGAGAGAGTTTATATAAGCAAATCTGAAAAAATAAAATTTCTATTTTTAGTGTGACCTCATAAGGACCAAAAGAATACTGTTGTATTCCTACTGATCACGTGGGAGGAAAAGGAAGGAAGGAAGGAAGGAAGGAAGGAAGGAAGGAAGGAAGGAAGGAAGGAAGGAAGGAAGGAAGGAAGGAAGGAAGGAAGGAAGGAAGGAGGGAAGGAAGGAAGGAAGGAAGGAAGGGACTTTAAACAGGAACCAACCCTTTTCTAGTGAACATTATCTAGTATAACCTAGTTTAGAATTCAAACATTCAGATGATCAGCAGAGTTGTTGAAAAATCTTTTCTACTATCTATTGTTTATAGATAGTAGAAATTTTATAGCCCATATATGCTAGCCCTGCATTATCAGAGTATTATTATTAGCCTTTTAAAGAATGCTTAGTTCAAGTCTTAAGAAACAGAATGCCAATAAAAATAGCCATCTGTAATCTTTGATACATCTAATCTTGCATGATTAAAAATGAAAACAATGTATGCAGAATTAATGGGTTAATTTTAGATATAGACGTTCTACTGAAATCCATAGGAATTGGACATACCAAAATGAAGTTCATAGATTGCAACGGATCTACTCCAAACATGATGAAATGTAGATTAAATGAGACAGATGGTTCACCATGTTTTAAATTGTACTTGCAGACCTACAGATTACAGGACTGAATATTTTCCTACATAAAAAGTCATCTGCATATCATAGAGACCAGTTCGGTTAATTCAAACTCCAATAAAAATAGATTGTTTTCATATTACAGCCATATACCTACCAATATTATCTGGATTTCCAGGAGGGAGGGATTGTATTTCAGGATGCTAAGAGGCAGTACAGTTTTGATACTGTGGTTGGGAGAAGTTAAGATGTCTCCTCCATAGCAATTATTTGATTATATCTTTCAGGTGCAAATAGTTGCTTTAGTAGTTGGCAAGATTTTTGTCTGTACTTGAGAAACAATAATGGAAACTGCTCAGAAGTTATTCTAAATGTATTTCTTGGTTCTTGGTTCTGATGTTAATCCAGAAGTACTGCACTAAATATAAGGAGTCTGATTTTTTTTTAATATGCATGTACAATTGATGAGGCAAACAATGTTCCAGTGGGTCCTTGGTGCTCTCTGAAGTTGGTTTTCTTGCAGATGTTTCATTACCAAAACTAGGTAATATCAACAGTGCAAAACAACCAATCTCAAAGAACACCAATGATCCTTCATTTCAGCCCTACAAATATTCTCCTCTATCAATAGACTATTCTACATGTTCTTCATCTCCATTATAAGATACATTGGTGCCATACTTATGCTATTTTCCAATGTCCACAGATCCTTTGCCCATTGTGTATAGGTTTATGTCATTAATACCTATTCCTAAGATTTGAATGTTTTTTCAGGATTAGTACCAGGTGGGGAGTACAATATTAGTACAGCTAAAAGCTTCCTCTTTCTCCCTGTCTTCTTTAAAATCTTATATCTTCCTGCCAGTTATTTTTATTACATGCCAAGACACTAATCATTACTCATTTGCTGACTTATTCCCAGCTTAATTTCGTCCTTCAGATAAAACTTTGTTCCACAGTTTTTAAACTGAATTAAATAAAATAAAGTTTCCTTCGCTCCTTATTTTGGATTAGCTTTTCCTTTGGCTAAAATGTGTTGGCAGGATCTTCCTTCTCAGGTATTTATGTAGGTGAGATAAACAGTCTTGGTTATGGATACCAAGTCAAATTTATTTCCAACACCTTTTTATTTTCCCTTTCCTTTAGAGTGTCAACTCTGCAGTCCTGTAGAAATCCACACTGAAGCAATATATACCTATTGCATATCAGCTGCTCTTGGAACATTTACGGCTGAGGACTAGCTGAAAAATCAGTGTGATGAAAAAAACAAGCAAAGAAATAACTACAATAATTTGCTCTGACAGACTAGGAAAAAAATGGTGTGCAGTTTTCTGTTATATCCAGGTACAAATGGATTCACAAATTGAAGAAAAGCTGACTGGGACATGAAGGCAAAGCTGGATGAATCCATATAAAATAAAACTATTATTTGCATTAGTAGACAACTGTAATTATTGGAAAGTTTATAAATACATAAATATTAGGAAATCTTCCAATCTGGATGGATGATAGATAGACTGACTGATAGATAGATTGGTTCAGTTATATAGAAAATAAAATAAAGAATTTGAAATATCTATCCTCATATCTCCACTGAGTTCTAGTGACTCTGGATGTAGCTACTGTCCAAGGTGGAAAGGTTTTATCCCAGGTGAAAGAGTTATGATATCGCCGTGTTTCCTCAAAGCAAAGGGTGGACTCATTTGAAATCTAAATGGGAAAGTGGTGGTAACATCATTCACCCAGGAACAATCTTTTACACAAAGATGTTCCAATATTTGAGGAGTTGCCACAAAGATGAAGTGTTCAACCCATTCTCCAAAGCACCTGAAGGCAAGACAAGAAAGCAATGGAGGGAAACTAATCAAAGAGAAAACCAACCTGGAACTAAAGAGAATTTTACTGATGGTGCAAACAATGAACCAGTGGAATGGCTTGCCCCCAGAAGTTGTGGGTGCTCCAACACTGGAGGTTTTTTTTTTTTTTTAAAAAAAAAAGAGATTTGATAGCAATTTGTCCAGAATGATATAGCATATCCTGCTTGAGCTTGAACTCTAAAGTTCCTTCCAACTCTCTTATTCTATCAAGAGTTCCATTTTTTTCCTCATTTTAATCAGATTTATTGGGTCCAAGAGGCCCTTGTTTGGCCTTCCTTCATTTACCTCCAACTTCCTTAAGCTCAATTTCAAGTTTTCCATATTAGTAAGTTTCAGGTATTAGAGAATCCATTTGTTGGCATTGGTATCTTGTTGACTCAGGCAATGACTGACTCGGTATAGTTTTTTCCCCCTTGTTATTATGGATATATGCTTTTAGTCTGGCTTTTAATTTGAGGTTGATCTGATATAGATGACCCTATACCATAACTCTCCAATTCCTTAGAGCAGGTAACCCCTCCCTCTATCCTTTGAGGATTGTTGTTATTATTTCCACAACCTTTCTATTTTTATATCTTGTTTTGTTTCAAGTTCAGAGGTGCATTGCTTTCTTATTAACCCAGGCATCTCATACACAAGGCTTTCATCCCAACTCCCAAATAGCCCATAGGCTCTTCTACCATAAACAGTATGAAAAGATGAGGAATGAATAGTCACATATCATTACATTCAACATTGCCAGGCCTGACATTCTGTCATTGGTTCTCAGTTGGGAAGCTTCTTAAGCTAGAATTCTATGAGTAAGGCAAGAAGGAAATGCTTTGGGATGAATGCATTAATAGTGAATATATAAATTTGTTTAGCAGAGTCTAGCCCTTTAGCTATTTTAGCTATGCATCTGGGTTGGTGGGAATGGGGGCTCACATGATTTAGTGACATTTGAAGCATGGCTGGATGGCAGATACTTTACAGGAGAGTTTGGAGTCTATGTTTTCTTTGACTGCATAAACAGAGGCAGGAAAATGGTAAAAGTAAATGAAAATAATTGACTTGTTCCTGATGAAGAAGGATTTTTTTCCCTCAGTCTCCTGTTGGCCCTGGCATCAATCTGGAAGATAATGTATGATTGTCAAAGGAATAAATAATACGGTGTGAATGAATTGTTGTACCTGAACAAATAAATGACTTACTGATCAGCTAACTAATTTTTGGTAATTGCTGTACTCTTTTTGAAGTGCTTATAGAGCTTTATAGATAGTTTGAGGGATTTTATGATATTCCTAGATACTGATGTCAGTTGAGTGATCAATGGTTAATCAGATCTTCCTTAAGATGTGGTTGTTCTTTTTTTCTTTTTTTGAGTTTGGAACAATTATCAGTGTGGAATACATACATACATACATACATACATACATACGTGTGTGTGTGTGTGTGTGTGTGTGTGTGTTGGGTGGAGCACCCGGTCTACCAAATATAAAGCAGTCTGTTCTGCGTTTCGCTCCAGTCTAGGAGCATCTTTTGCAGGCAAATGTCACTACTGTGAACACTGTAAATTCAAAATACTAGTTTCCCTTTAACTCTTTGCCAGCCACAAAATTTTGAATTTACAGTGTTCACAGTAGTGACATCTGCCAGCAAAAGATGCTCCTAGACAGGAGCGAAACGCAGAACAGATTGCTTTATATTTGGTAGACTGGGTGCTCCACCCAACACTTAGATATATATCTTCCCTGGCCTCTACTAATAGGAGTGAAGGGGAGCCTGTGGCCTAAAGGTTAATACAGCTGCGTAACATGCAAGCTGCCCAGGTTCGAATCCCAGAGGGGTAAGACTAGCATTGATGGAAGCTAAGGAGCTTGAAATAGCTATACTGGTCTCCCTTTAACTCTTTTTCAGTCACAAAATTTTGAATATATATATATATATATATATATATATATATATATATATATATATATATATATATATATATATATATATATATATAAAAGGTAAAGGTAAAGGTTCCCCCGCACATGTGTGCTAGTCGTTTCCGACTCTAGGGGCCGGTGCTC
This sequence comes from Vipera berus, assembly GCF_964194415.1. Taxonomy (NCBI): domain Eukaryota; kingdom Metazoa; phylum Chordata; class Lepidosauria; order Squamata; family Viperidae; genus Vipera; species Vipera berus. Next base: position 107,068,313 of record NC_138206.1, read on the forward strand.
ATCTCCGTTTCAAAGCCGAAGAGCCAGCGCTTGTCCGAGGACATCTCCGTGGTCATGTGGCCGGCATGACTAGACGCCAAAGGCGCACGAAACGCTGTTACCTTCCCACCGTAGTGGTCCCTATTTTTCTACTTGCATTTTTATGTGCTTTCGAACTGCTAGGTTGGCAGAAGCTGGGACGAGTAACAGGCGCTCACTCTGTTACGCAGCACTCGGGATTCGACCCGCCAAACTGCCGACCTTCTGATCGACAAGCTCAGCGTCCTAACCCACTGAGCCACCGCGTCCCATATATATATATATATATATATATATATATATATATATATATATATATATATATATATATATATATATATATATATTCTTCTTTTTACCAAATTCTATTATCATTCTCCTGTCTCTGTATCGTAATCAAATAAAATATACACTCTGAACTCTCCTGTCAAGCCTCTCATGTACAATTCAATTTATCCCATTGTGAGCTCCATTAGTATCTTACTGTTCATTCTGGAATTATTCCTTGTTTAATTGGTCTTATTGTTTTGGTTTTTATGATGTAGATCTTTCATTTTATCTAAAAGAAAAAAAAAATTCTGCTCAAATTCTCTTAGTTTTTCTTCAAGTACAGCTATTATGTTTGTATTGACTGCAGAACTCCATTTATTTCAAAATGCATTTTGGAGTATCTGCTTTATCATATGTTATTTCTTTTATTTCATCCAGTACAATTTGTCTGAAATGGTATAGGATTTCCTGCTTGAGCATGGAGTTGGACTAGAAGGTCTACAGGATTCCTTTCAACTCTGTTATTCTGTTATAACTGTGTATTCTAAGCTAAGTCCTCATTTATAGGAAGTTGTTGAAAATAACATTTATTATTATTTTTAACCTGTGGGATAATAACCTTGAATGCCCTGCCCTTGTAAGCCAATGAAGGATTAAAATGAACAATGTGAAATTAATCCTCAGTGCTCTTAAAACAACAGCAATAAAAGAAACAACAGTGTTTGGTGTATAGTGGACACATCGTGAATAATCAAGTTTACTTGTAGTTGCTCTGTTATTAAAGATAAAACAAAAGCCTTGAAGTATTAACTTGGTCTTGCCTTTGAGCTGGTATAAACAGGATCTTAATATAACTCTAGATCAATCTCTCTATATTAAACATTCTTTAAGCACAGATGGCTGCTTTTTCAGTTCAATGATATAGCTGAAGGATAGAAGAAGCAGCAATGACGTTATCTTCAGAATTACTGTATATTCCAATGCTACAATGAAATAGAAAGAGTGACCATAGGTCCCTCTGAAGTAGAGTATCCTACCCATGAGAATCTGGATTCACTTTGGGCAAAGATAGGCAGCCTCATGCCAAGTTTTTCTTAATAGCCCCAAGTCTCCCTCCCCCAAGCAGAAAAAAGCTCTGTAGAAATGCAGATGTGATAATCCATTCAGGAAGGTTGGAGGACTCCAGCTAGAAGCTTAGGAAGACAAAGACATCCAAAATCAACATACCCCACCCAAACTCTAAGACAGGAAAATAGGATTAACCCACAGATGCCAAAGAGGCACACTCATACTCAGGTCAAAGTACATGACACAGGAAATACAAAGCCTCAAACAGGAACAGGAAACAACTCCAAACAAAAGCCCAAGAGGGTATCAAACCCACTCCCTACTACATGTGCTCACTCTTTTCTTCCAGAGCCATCTTTCTGCCTGGATCTCCTCTTCAATAAATTGCAATCTTCTTTCTAAAGCAGTCGCCATGTTGTTTATTCCTGGCTTGGACTGAACCATGATGAAGACATTTTCCTTCAACAGCATAATAGTGATGAACCATTACTGCTGTGAGAAATTTAAGAAGTTCTTATCCAAAACTCACATTATTAAAATTTGCAGCCATCCAAATGTTTCAGGACTCAATCAAGACTAATAAATCAACTTTTATTTTTAGACATCCTCTAGTTACAGTGCAGATATATGTCACTAATGGTCAACAGTGATTTAAGGTGCTGGTACTTACCTTTAAAGCCCTACATGGCTTAGGCCCGGGATACTTGCAGGACCATCTGCTGCTGGGAACGAATTCCCATCGCCCAGTACGCTCACACAGAGAAGGCCTCCTCAGGGTACTGTCGGCTAAACAATGTCGGCTTGCGACCCCCAGGGGAAGAGCCTTCTCTGTGGGAGCACCAGCCCTGTGGAACCAGCTCCCCCCTGAGCTTCGGATGGCCCAAGATCTCCAGTCCTTTCACCGCGGCCTCAAAACTCTCCTTTTCCACCTGGCTGACCTGGACTGACAGGGATTTTAATTATGTTTACAATTTTAACTCTATTCTTTAATTTATTTTAATTTATTTCAATTTTTAATTTTAATTTACTGTACAGAGACCTTTAAGTTTTGTTGTTGTTAGCCGCCCTGAGTCCCTCGGGAGATAGGGCAGGATATAAGTCCCATTAATAAATAAATAAATAAGTAAATAATAAATAAATATTCTCAAACAGCATTTTTAAAAGGACTACATAAATTCATAGAGGAAAGTGCTTGCAGTGGTCACATCTGGAATTTAAAATTATCAGTAGAGATGCTTGAAAGGGTAGTAAAATATTCATTAAAATCCTCACACATAAACACATACATTTCTATTCAGTAATCATATTAAGTCCTATTGAAATAACTGCAAGTTTTATATAGCTTTATACAGACAAACTTTATATTTGCATTTCAGTGTTACATTGATAGGTTAAACAAGGCTATTAAAAAGTGGCATTTAACTAATCAGCTCACTAAGAGAAAGTTATGTTTCTTTTATAAGGCATTACAGAGATTAGGGCTTTTTATTATTCAAAGTAATTGTAATCACTTGGGATCTGCTTGCCATTAGCACTTCCTTAAAGTGGAAACTGATTTAGCAACAATATGCTTAGTGGAAATTTGTTAATTTTTTATGTATGACATCCCAAAAGATTATGTTTAAGTGCTACCAAATGTACAAGAAATTTGGATGTAAATTGAACAGTACATTGGGGTATCATAATCCTGAAAATATTGATGCAATTTTGGATCATAGTTATTGTTCCCCATAGGAAAATCATCATTTGGAAATGAAGATCATCTAGTCCAACCATATAGAAGTTAAAGAAGAATATGCACCTTATATATAATTAATAGATAACTTCTTGATTAGATGTAACTACAGTACATAAGGGAGATATCTAGACTCTTTCATGTCAAATTGCAAAAAGAGAGACTTCCACTTTCATTTGTCTTGACATCTACATTGTTATAGTAAAGAAATAAACAGTAATAATAGAAGTATTAGTAGCAGTCATGTGGAAGCACTTTGTTAGTAGAACACGGAGAACCACCACCAAGATTTCTTTTCAAAGCAATCAGAAGTATGATGGTACCTTGGTACTCAACTGCTTTGAAACTCATTGAATTTGGTACTCAGTGCATTTTGATGTGAACATTTTGTCCCAGTACTCATCATTTGTTTGGTGCTCAACACACAAGCCTTGTGATTCACTATATTATTCCTTATGGGGAACATTTTGTTTGGTATTCATCCATTTTGGTACTCATTGCACCTGCCAGAACCAATTAAAAATGAATACTGAGGTGCCACTATAGATACAGAGCTATCATTATTAATTCTAGACTCAAAATGTCATTATAGTCATTATAATGACATATACTAAAAAATTACAATATAAGTCCCAACAGCCTAAGGGGAAGGAAGGAAGGAAGGAAGGAAGGAAGGAAGGAAGGAAGGAAGGAAGGAAGGAAGGAAGGAAGGAAGGAAGGAAGGAAGGAAGGAAGGAAGGAAAATAAATAATAGCTTCATCCTATGCTTTTTTGTCCCTTTTGTACATGAGTTAGTGGCTTAAACAAGACCAGCAAAGGCTACCAGAAAAGAAAAAGCTTTTGATTATGACATAGGTTTAGCTATAACACATGTAATAAAGTGGGAGACATAGCACTGCTATTTTAAAGACAAAATATAATGTTTTATATTGTGTTACAATTCCATATGGAGTCTTGAAAACAGGATTGAAAGAGAGCAGGATAATCAGAATGTTGTATTTGGCACTAAAAGCATGACTAATCCAACTTTTAAAAGTGCATGACACAAAGGACATTTTTGTCCTGTCATTCTCCATTCATTCAGATATTGGAACATATTGGCATCCATGACCATTACATATAAAGATCTCTTGTTAATGTACAATGTTTCAGTGGCAAAAAAGCTGCAACCTTCTATTTTAGGAAGGTGGACAAGAGTCAAAATGACATGGAACTACATATTCCACAATAGTATTTTCTTATAACTAATACTAAGAAATACCAACTTATCTGACCAATTCAAAAAATATCCTATCAACTTGTGCAATATAAAATAAGGAATTGGTTGATTGGAGAAAAACAAACTAACAAACACCGGTAGATTCTAATAAGGAGCCATTCAAATTAGTTTAACAATGAAGAACAGCTCTTTACCAAAGTCTTTGTTAAAGGAAATTTAGAGTTCTTATTTTATCACGCTTACCATCTTTATAATGTATGTATTACTAACATTGTTTTTATTAACATTATTAACATATTAATGTATGTTTAATTTCTTTGATTGTTGTGAGCTGCCTAGGGTCACTGACATCATTCAATTATTATTGTTGGTTGCAATAGGTACCTTAGGGGACAATCCCAAAACATCTGGAGTGCCACTTGAACACCCTCCACATGAACAAAATCCTCCTCAGTCAATTGTAAAATACAGCTTTACTTGAAACAGTTTACATCCTGTAACAATTCATTTATCCTAGTGGTGGGATTCAAATATGTGAATAATCAGTTCTCTGCATGGATGCCACTTCCAGAAGCCTGTTCTGGGCCTGGGAAACAAAAAATCAGCTACTGGTTCTGCCAAACTGGTGTGGACTGGCTGAATCCCACCACTGCTTTAACATCATCAAAGAGAATCATCTGTATACCCCAGGTTCTTGGGAAGGACTTAATAGGTGGATAAAAGTGGGAAATTCAGTCTAAACCTTTGGCTGAATTGTGTGATCAGCCGTGATATTGAGTTATGCAGAGAAGCAAAAGAAGTTCATTTAAGGAAGAAAGAAAAAGAGAAGTAACTATACTGTACATCACTGTATCAGTTGCTTTATTTCATTTGGAAAGGTAGTTTTACTATTTATAATACAGCAGTACCCATCACAGAAATGATTTTGAACTACTATTTGTTTCATGAATGGAGGCAAAGGTACGTGTCCCAAGATAATGTTGCAGGATCCAAACTTTATTGGCCACTGGGATCAGAGGTTGGATCCTACTACTAGTTTGGTGTCAGTTTAGTGTCAAGATATCAGTATGACACAAATAAGCCATGGAACTTTTATGGAATGTATTTGAATATATATATATATTCAAACCTTATAGTGTATGGGCAGTAAAAATGAATATTGTACAAAAATAGCTTTTGTACTAAATATTCCTAATAAGAAAGAAGTTAAATGAATGGCAATATTTTTTTTTTATTTCATAAAATAATAATTTTTTTTTAAAAAAGAAGCTGTAACTCAGAATTTTCCAGGATACAAATATGCAGAGATGAATTGGTTCTGCTAAATTTTAACTTATACTATCAAATATCTATGGAGATTCTCAACTATCCAGTCATAGTTGTGCCAAGGGTATGTATGTATGTATGTATCTATGTGTGTATGTGTGTGTGTGTGTGTGTGTATACACACCTTTGGGACGATACTATCAAGCAAGCTATTTTACCTATACACAAACAGGGTTATATTATCCAATGGCATGTTTATTTCTATGAAAAGAGCAGGAATTTTTAAAAGCCTACTGAATCATTTGGGGATGCAAATAGAAGTGTTTGGTGCCTAGCACATTATTCAATTACAGCCATCTTAAGGGATACGTATGGGCTAAATAGAAAAGAATAATAAATCCAGATTTATCACCTCTTGTTTCAATATTTAATATTTACTTTCACGAAGGTAAATGGTAAAAATTATTACTAAAGAGATCATGATTCATACGAGCTGCAAAATATAATGCTTAATAAAACAAAAATGAAATCTTTTAAGAGTCTTAGAATGATCAGAAAGGGCTTATTAGTTTCAATGTTTTCAAATAAGTAGCATTATTCAGGAATGACTACAAAAACACTGTCATTTTTAGAGATCTGACCCAAGTTGAAATGCTTATAACCCAAACTCAAAATATCTTTTTGAGTTTATAAATATAAATTGATACTGAAGTAGGAGTCAGAAATTGAACAAATGAAGGATTACATAATTAATGCTCAAATATTGCTGGTTTGAGGCTATAGCAATATCAGTGGAACACAAATATAAAATTCACTGTGAATGTTATACTTTCTACGATATCAGAGAAAGCTGTTATATGATTTCCGAATTGTTGATCAGATTAATTACTCTTTGGTAATAGTAATTAATCTGCTACATTTTAATTAATCAATTAATTATTAATTTGACTGGTAATTCTAATTATCTTGGCTGTTTATCAGTTTCTAGCATGTGTGTATGTGTGCATATGTACACACCAGAAATTGATGTAAATAACCAGGTTAATGACAGTTACCAGTCAAATTATTAATTGATGCATAATCTGCTGCAATTCAATGTTACTTGTAGAAATAATGATGAAGCTATTTTGTTTTCTTTTTAACATCTTTTATCTTACTATGCATTTTTTCTGTTTGGTAAATCAAAGTATTCTTTTCAATTTTTTGTCTTCTTATCTTTTTCTTTTGGTCTTACAATACAAGCTTTAAAAAATTATGTGATAGAGAAATTACCTGACGTGAAGCTCACTTAATTAGGAAGTCAGTGTCAAGCTCATTAACATTTAGTTTCAATTAATTATTCAAAATTGTATAAAGTATATAAAATTCCAGCTTTGGGATCATTAATTTTGGAGGTCGACTCTATGAAATGAGAGAAAAAGAACAAGGTATATATCCAAACTTTAAGTGAAATTAACTAGTGAATTAAAAGAGAGCATTTTGGGGAACAGGACTGAGCTGGAAACTCTTTGAATACAGATTGTCCTCAACTTACAATAGTTCATTTAGTGACCATTCAAAGTTACAAAGGCACTGAAAAAAAAGTGACTTATGACCATTTTTCACCCTTGCAAGCATTGCAGCATCTCCACAGTCATGTGATCAAAATTCAGATGCCTAGCAACTGACACATATTTACGATGGTTGCGGTATCTTCCGGTCATGTGGTCACCTTTTTGTGACTTTCTCAGAAGCAAGAGCCTTGGTGGAGCAGTGGGCTAATGCCTCCTTAAGTAGCACCAGCTGCCTGCAATTAGTGCAGGTTCGAGTCCCACCAGGCTCAAGGTTGACTCAGCCTTCCATCCTTCCGAGGTAGGTAAAATGAGGACCCAGATTGTTGGGGGCAATTAAGCTGACTTTGTAATAATGCCGCTTGGGGTGTGTGTGTGTGAAAGCCCTAATAAGCAGGCATATACATAGAATGAAGGCTACTGCTAAGCACATTGATTTGTGCTTCTTAGATTGTAAGCTGCCCTGAGTCTTCGGAGAAGGGCGGGATGTAAATGGGATTAAAAAAAAAAAAACGTCAATGGGGGAAGCCAGTGTCCCATGACAACTGTGTTACTAACTTTAACAACTGCAGTGATTCCCTTAACAACTGTAGCAACAAAGGTCGTAAAATGGGGTCAAGTTCACCTAACAAAGTTTCTCTTAGCAATGGAAATTTTGGGCTCAGTCGGAGTCGTAAATTGAGGACTACCATAGTCACTGCTAAAATGCCTTTGCAGCAAGAAGAACTATTGACAAAATCCACTGAGTTGACTAGAGAGAATAAGCTTTTGGTAACTGGTTTCAATAGGTCTGTCACTCTAGATCTGTAGAGGAAACTAGATAAATCAATACTACATTTATAATCAAGAAAAGCTCTTTTTGGTAACTTTAAATAACATCAGGGCCCTTGCCACAAGGAGATTTGGCCTCTATTACATCAACCTGCTTGCCATGACAAAAAAAAATGTATGTATTCCAGAGCAGGTCTGCCGTCTTCTTTTATCTTATGTATTTGTGTCTCCGCTTTAAGAGCTATGGATGGGTCCTCAAACCTGGTTCTTAGTCCAAGGAGGAAGAGATGGAGTTTTCCCAACTTAAGCACCTGCTCATTGTACAGATTGTTTAGCCACTCAGATGCTTCCCCTTCCAAACTGGCTGTGACCGCATCAACCATAGCAGCAGGATTTGGGTAGAAATTGGCATTGTTATTCATGTAGGAATGCACTTGATTTAGGAAGGAGATAAGCTTCTCCAGGTCACCGTCAAACGTTGGTGGCGCCATCATGGGTTGCTGTCCCCCCCCCCAGTGTGGCTGCATCCCAGCAGTTGCTGGCCTTCCTGTTGTGGCTGTTGCATCCCCAGTTGCTGCAGGCCCCCTGGCGATTGCTTCCAGCCCCATTGTTGATGCGCTCCCATAGGTGGTTGCGGCATCCCTAGTTGATGCAGGCTTCCCAACGATTGCTGCACATTCAGGGGCTGGTACCAGTCCCACCTGCTGCTGACCTCCCAGTGGCAGTGGCTGCGGCATCCCCAATGGTTGCAGGGGCCCAACAGCTGCAGCATTGTCACCTGTTGCTGCCCAGCCAACTGATCACGCAGCTGTTGCATTATGTCATGTTGAATGCTAACATCTGAGTTTTCCCCCTGCATAGGCTTCAGGCTTGGTGGTGCCGACAGAGAAGCTGTGGGCTCTGTGACCGATAGTAGTGACGGTCAGGGTTTTCACAGTATCTGTGGCAATCTGGGCTTATAGAGGAGTGACGAGATCTCAGGCCACTGTATTCAGAGTGGCAGCCAGGACTGTTCCTCCTTGCAGGGCTGGAGGTTAATGTTGGTGGCTTTGAAGATGGGGAAGCCACTTGTGGTCCATAGGCAAGGCTGGGGCTCCTTTTAGGCATGGATTGGCATCTGCTGTGCCGTTCATCATGATCACTTGCATTGGAAGAGTGAGAGGGTTGCTCCCCACTCTTCATCTCTAGCCCCTTGAACCTCTGCACCAACGTCTCCACCAATTGGCTACAGGCCATGGACAGGTACTTCCAGTACTTTTTTTCTACAAGAAAAAGGTGCCGGAACTCACATGTCATACAACCCACCTTGCCCACCCTACAAGGTTCCATCCAAAAAAGGTGCCGGAACTCCATTCTGAGCATTCTATGACAAAAAAAGCCCTGGGTACTTCCATTCTCTGGACTCCTCAGTAGTCATCAATTTCCTGACTCTCCAGTGGCTCAGGGAATGTGATTCTTGAGAGGTTCCTTCTTGCAAAGCAACTTCGGATGCTTTCAAAGAACTTGTTTTGTTGTCTTGAGGGGTTTGGAGTTTCCACTGGGCAGGATCCACTCTGAAGACGAGATCAGCTCCCGCATTTTGGGTCTCGCCCCCAGCTGTAAGGCCTGAGAAGATTGCTTCTCCATCGGTGTGTTGGCTTGCGTTCCCTCCACTGAGGTGACAGCCATGGCTGGGGTGCTGGATGCAGGCACTTTTTCTTTCTCCATGTTAAGATCTTCTCAGCCTGTTCTTTGGCTTAGGGATGGTGACTGGAGCTCAGGACCCCAAGGTGGGTAAGGTAGAAAATGGTAGTTTTGGGGTTAATGTCATGGTTCCAATAGATGAAACCCATCAAAAGAACTTTGAGGCAAAATGTTTCCTTAAAGTACATTTATTTGGGATATACAAAATATCAGCACTACATAGTTGAACCCAAAAACTAAATTCCCTTCCCCCAGATACAAAGTAACAAAGTACAACTCCCATCCCCAATTAACTGTCATAAATCACATTCCCCAATTAGCTTAAAGCCCGGGCTTTCTCCTCAGCTCCACAGCCCGTCAAAATGTTGTCAACTTGTCCTTGGATTCCCACAGTAGCTTTATTATTATGGCTAGCTGAGTTTACATTCCAACCTCCCCCTCTTTGCTGCACCTAATTTCTAAAGTAAGAAAAAGCATGTTAAAGGAATAGAGAAAATGGCCGCGTTTTTGTCAGTTGTCAGAGTGGGAACATCCAATGTTAGCAGTGTTGACACTGCTGCTGTTAATTCTAATTCTAATGAAGGTCGAGTACAGCTAGCATCAATATCATAAAAAGCATATTGTAAAACAACAAGCACAGAGGAGAATCTCTGTTACCAACAGAGGGACAAGGGGTGGTAGATGTAGACTCAAAAGTGCTTAATTTTTAGCATATTTTTATTGGTTGAAAATAACCTGTTTCTGGCATCCATAATCTTCCACAAGACAAATTGTGATTATATTTTAGGGTGGGTGGTTGACTCATCCAAATTTGTCTCAAAGATAAAAACAATGGCCTTGAGTCAGACTAGATTCTGGCATGTCATGGATGTCAACATAGACTTTTCTTGACAATAATCCCAGAAATGATAATTTTCTGCCAGGATCTCTTTTGTTTTCTTTTATTTCCTGATCTATCCTACAATACTAGAAAGAACAATTGTCTTCCTTTAAAAAAAAACAGATGTCAGATATGGCATACTGTTAGATTTATATAGAAGGCCAATGAATGGTCCACAATTATTTGTCAATATATCTATCTTATATAGTCCTGGCAAACAAGAAAGCTCCACTGTTGTGCAAAGGGGAAACCACCTCAGAGTTTTCATTTGTTCAGACAGTACAGCCACACACACACACACACACACACACACACAGAGAGAGAGAGAGAGAGACATACACACACATAAACACACACATACACACACAGAGGCAGGGGAGACACTCACACAGAGACAAAGAGAGAGAGAGAGAGAGAAAGAAAGATTAATGATAATTCCTTAATAGCTACTTCATCTATCAAAATGCAATTTCAGTTGTTTATACTGATACATATCTTTGCGTTCACAAAATTAATAACCCGCTGTTCTTGCCACTTTATTCTAGCATACATGTTTAAACTTTAAATAGTGAATTCCATAAGATATTATTGATTAATTGACTGATTGAGACATTTGAAGACTGACAGTAAAACATTTAATTAATGAAATACTGAAAAAAAATATTTCTATTCCTTTTATTTTTGTCCATTAACAAATTGGAAAAAAAAGTTTCTCTTATGTTCATGGTCTGCTCCTAGTAGATTTTTGCAAGAAATATATGTGCATTTTTTCAATATTTTCTTCTGCACTTTTCCCTTATTTCTCAGTCTAGCCTGGGATTAGTGATTAGTGATTAGTGATTAGTGACGGCAGTTTGGCGGATTGAATCCCGAGTGCCACATAACAGAGTGAGCGCCTGTTACTTATCCCAGCTTCTGCCAACCTAGCAGTTCGAAAGCACGTAAAAATGCAAGTAGAAAAATAGGGACCAATACGGTGGGAAAGTAGACGCCTTTGGCGTCTAGTCATGCTGGCCACATGACCATGGAGATGTCCTCGAACAAGTGCTGGCTCTTTGGCTTTGAAACAGAGATGAGCACCGGCCCCTAGAGTCGGAAACGACTAGCACGCATGTGTGGGGGAACCTTTACCTTTTTTATCTAAATACGGATAAAGTGCAAGGCTGCTATTGACTATTGCTGTGATCCACATTTTGTTGTTGTTAGTTGCAAAGTTGTGTCCGACCCATCGCGACCTTATGGACAACATTCCTTCAGGCCTTCCTATCCTCTACCATCTTCTGGAGTCCATTTAGGCTCACGCCTACTGCTTCAGTGACTCCATCCAGCCACTTGATTCTCTGTCGTCCCCTTCTTCTCTTGCCCTCAACCTTTCCCAGCATTAGGCTCTTCTCCAGTGAGTCCTTCCTTCTCATTAGGTGGCCAAAGTATTTGAATTTTAGCTTCAGGATCGGGCCTTAGAAATAGAATAGTAATTCTTTATTGACCAAGTATGATTGGACACATACAAGGAATTAAATCTCTTCTCCAGTGAGTCCTTCCTTCTCATAAGGTGGCCAAAGTATTTGAGTTTTAACTTCAGGATCTGCCCTTCTAAAGAGCAGTCAGGGTTGATCTCCTCTAGGACTGACCGGTTTAATTGCCTTACAGTCCAAGGGACTCGCAGGAGTCTTCTCCAGTACCATAGTTCAAAGGCTTCAATTATTTGGCCCTCAGCCTTTCTTATGGTCCAACTTTCACTGCCATACATTGCAACTGAGAAGACCATAGCCTTGACTATATGCACTTTTGTTGACAGGGTGATGTCTCTGCTTTTTAGTGTGCTGTCTAGGTTTGCCATGGTTTTCCTCCGCAGGAGCAAGCGTCTTTTAATTTCTTGGCTGCAGTCCCCATCTGCGGTGATCTTTCTGCCCAGGAAAATAAAATCTCTTACTACCTCCATTTCTTCCCCATATATTTGCCAGGAATTGAGAGGGCCGGATGCCATGATCTCATCTTTTCCAATCCTGTGGCCACTGTTGAGTTTTCCAAATTTGGTGGCAAATTGAGTGTAGCACTTTTACTGCATAGCCTTTTAAGATTTTGAATAGCTCAGCTGGAATACTGTCACCTCCACTAGCTTTGTTGTTGCTCAGCTTTCCTAAGGCCCACTTCACTTCACATTCAAGGATGTCTGGCTAGAGGTCAGTGACCACCTCATCGTGGTTATGTGGGATGTTAAGCTCATTCTTGTATAGTTCTTCTGGGTAATTTTGCCACCTCTTCTTAATGTCTTCTGCCTCTGTTAGGTCCCTGCCATTTTGGTCCTTTATCATGCCCATTTTTGTATGAAACGTTCCCTTCATCTCTCCAATTTTCTTGAAGAGATCTCTAGTCCTCCCTATTCTATTGCTTTCTTCTATTTCTTTGCACTGTTCATTTAAGAAGGCATTTTTATCTCTTCTAGCTATTCTCTGGAATTTTGCATTCAAATTGGGTGTATCTTTTTCTCCCTTGCCTTTCACTTCCCTCCTTTCCTCAGCTATTTGCAAAGCTTCTCAGACAGCCATTTTGCTTTCTTGCATTTCTTTTTCTTTGGGATAGTTTTAGTTGCTACTTCTTGTACAATGTTGCAAACCTCTGTCCATAGTTCTTCAGTCACTCTGTCTATCAGATCTAATTCCTTAAATCTATTTGTCACCTCTACTGTATATTCGTCAGGGATATGATTTAGTTCATACCTGAGTAGCCTAGTGCTTTTCCCTACTTTCTTCAGTTTAAGCCTAAATTTTGCAATGAGAAGCTCATGGTCTGAGCCACAGTCAGCTCCTGGTCTTCTTTTTACTGACTGTATAGAGCTTCTCCATCTTTGGCTGCAGAGCATATAGTCAATCTGATTTCTGTGTTGACCGTCTGGTGATGTCCATGTGTAGAGCCGTCTCTTGGGTTGTTGGAAAAGAGTGTTTGCTATGACCATTGTATTCTCTTGACAAAATTCTATCAGCCTATGTCTTCTTCATTTTGTACTGCAAGGCCAAACTTGCCTTTTATTCTGGTTATCTTTTGGCTTCCTACTTTAGCATTCCAATCCCCCATGATGATAAGGACATCATTTTTTGGTGTTAGTTCTATAAGGTGCTGTAGGGCTTCATAGAACCGGTCAATTTCATCCTCTTCAGCACCGGTGGTTGGGGCATAGACTTGGACTACTGTGTTATTGAATGGTTTGCCTTGGATTCGAAGTGAGATCATTCTGTCATTTTCGGGATTGTATCCCAGTATTGCTTTTCCTACTCTTTTATTGACTATGAAGGCTACTCCATTTCTTCTGAGGGATTCTTGCCCGCAGTAGTATACCTGATGGTCATCTGAATTAAATTCACCCATTCCTGTCCATTTTAGTTTGCTGATTCCTAAGATGTCGATGTTCAATCTTGCCATCTCTTGTTTGACCACGTCCAGCTTGCCTTGATTCATGGATCTTACATTCCAGATTCCTATGGAGAAAAAATGTTTACAGCAATGGACTTTCCTTTCACCACCAAATACATCCACAGCTGAGCATCCTTTTGGCTTTAGCCCAGTTGCTTCATTCTTTCTGATGCTACTAGTACTAGCTCTCTGCTCTTCCCCAGTAGCATATTGGACACTTTCCGACCTGAGGGGCTCATCTTCCAGCGTCATATCTTTTTTTCTCTTGGTACTGTCCGTGGGGTTTTCATGGCAAAGATACTGGAGTGGGTTGCCATTTCCTTCTCCAGTGGATCACGTTTTGTCAGAACTCTCTGCTATGACTTGTCCATCTTGGGTGGCCCTGCACAGCATAGCTCATAACTTCATTGAATTATGCAAGCCCCTTCACCACAACAAGGCAGTAATCCATGAAGGGGGTAATCCACATAGACAGTTGCAAATGGAAGTATTTTATAATTTGCTTTCCACCCTGGATATCTAAATCTTATTTTTCAGTCAGCCAATTATTTAACCAAACTCAATTGTTCACATATTTCCCCACATTCATATCACCAAACTGAGCTTGAGACAATCCACAGTTGTCTTTAGTTTATCACTCTGGAAATTCTGATGACCAAGAAAATTAGTCTATGCTGATTTAGCTATGGCAGACCCCAGTAACAAATGACCCAATGACTCAAACATTTCTCAATACAAGATGTTACAGCTAAAGATGTTGCTCTCTATATATAGTACCTATCAAAATTATTAAATTCATTCATTCATTCATTCATTCATTCATTCTTCATATTGCTTAACTGCCCATCTCTCTCAGAGACATTCTTCAGGGTTCTCCAGCCACTGCTTCTTCCCTGGTCCTTCTGTTCCTCTTTTGATGTATTTATATTTTCTTTTTTCCCAGATCACCAAGGAGTTAATTGCCAAGGCAATCTTCTTCATTCTCTCACTAATTGCCCTTCTGGTGATTGTCTTTCTTATTTTTGCTCTTCCCTACTTTTTTTTTTCCATACACATATGACTCACCTCACAGATTGCTCTTGAACGTCAGTTGTTCAGGAAAGTTAAACAAGGAAGGGGTATACTAATTATGTTACACCTCTGCTCTACAATCTGCATTGGCTGCCAGTTTACTTCTGGATTCACTTCAAAGGACTGGTAATGATTTTTAAGCTCTATGTGGCATGGGACCAGATTATTTGAGGGATCACTTCTCCTCGCTTACATTTTTTCCCTCCTTTCAGGTCTGATAAGAAGGGCATGTTGTGGGTCCTGTCAGGCATAGAGTGTCATCATTTTTACCATGGCACCTGCCCTGTGGAGTATCATCCCGCTGAAGATCAAATGGCTAGCTTTTTTACAATACTCTGAAGGTTTTGCCGTTGGGGACTTGAGAGTGTGGTGGTACCAGTGCAGTAGTTGTTCTGATAGTTTTGACAATGGGATTATCTTGATTGTGAGTTTTATGTATTTTATAATTTTTACAAAATATTTCTGACATATTTTCTAGTTTTTACATTGTTGCTTATTCTTTTGTTGTTGTTGTTGTTGTTGTTGTTGTTTTAATATTAGATGTGATTATTTGAAAACTGACCAGAGTCAGATATAAATGAGATGGGCAGCTTTATAAATTTAAATAAATAAATAATGCCACCCATTTTCATGACTTCTGCTTTTGCCTAAAATACTTGAAAGATTTGTCTCCTCAGAATTTAAGCAACCATGCTTCCCAGGTTTCTGGGAAGTTGCTCCACATTTTCAGGGTTACTAAATGGCATTCTGAGCCAGCATTTCTTTTTTCCTGAGTATTAAAGCTGTTAAATTTGTTTATAGTGCCTGATACTCTTGTCTACCAATCTTCCTGACAAGGCTACAATCCTTGAACATTCACAGGAATGCATTAACTCGGATTCAATTGTATCTATGTTTCAACTGGTCATATTTTTTTTTTCCAATTGTTCTAAGCTCATCACATTCTGTAGTGTTCATCACTATTATTCCATACGAAAGGGAAATCAAATGAATTCCCAGCAACTATCACATCTGTAGATTATATTCAGTGCAGTGTGTGTCTCTCTCTCTGTGTGTGTGTGTGTGTGTGTGTGTGTGTGTTTGTGTATAGGACAAGAGATTTAGTGAGGCATCCACTACAGTGTCACAGAATACCTTACCCTATTACCCAGGCTATAAGTGTCACCTGAAATGAATCTGGATTAGATTCCAGAACAGCCGTTCAATTTCGTTCCCCCCCTTTTTTCTCCCCAGTTTTATTTCTCTTATCGTCAGCATGCATATTCATAGACTTCAGTATTGTACAAATGGATGGCTGTTTATGCAACAGGATTTTGTATTTGTACTTTATACAATATGCCCAAACCTATTCTGGATGGTCTTCTTCTTAGAGCAAATTTTGAGAATTCTCAAAGGGCTGGAAAAGTGATATGAATCCTTTTAGTCAAAAGGAACAGAACATTGAATTCCATCCTGGATACACTGCTCATTTCTCACAGCTATAATCTGTTTTTAATGTTTTTCCCCCCCTTAACGTAGTGACACCCACTCCTTTCTTTTTGGGAGAGAAAGGGAGAAATTCAAGAACTTTCTGGGCAGCAGCTGTGCTCCCAAAAATAGCTATGTCCAGCTCAAAGTAATGGCTGCCTTGAATAAACAAAGAAACAAATAAATAAGATCAGTTTGTAACAATTACTATGGTTATTCCATGGGTATTTAATTATTTTCCTCTTTGTCATATTCAAAATTAAAATTCTGTTTTGGAAAAATCCAAGACCTTATGCTCTAATGCTTGGAGGATTGTTCTCTTTTCCCTAAATGTTTTTTTTTCCTCTTCAGATTCTTAAGAGATATTCTCCAGGTACCACACATCATTTATAATGTGGTTCTCTGCTGCAAAATGGGATCAATTAAGAGTGAACTGAAAATCTGGTCAATCATTTTTACATATTGGTTGAAATTAATTAACAAACAGATAATGTTAATGCAAGATGGAAAAGATAACTTTTAAACTTTTATGGCTTTTTACAGACGGCTCTCTTCTCCTTAGGATGTGAATAAGTCATAAGAATTCTGACACAATATGTTCTGGACTTGAAAAGACAATAAAGTCTCACCTAAAAAAAAAATCCTGAGCTTTTCAGACCGTCAAGATATTGAAATTATATCATAGCTTCCAAGTGATTTAATACTGGTTCAGTTTGATGTCCAGCCTTCAGCTATTCTGAAAAACAGATAGAAAAAAAATCCATATCCTGCCCAATTATGTCCATGAGCTACTAGCACCATAGAATCTGTTGCATGTGATTTATTGTATTATGTTTTTATAGAGGTATTAGAATTGTGTTATTCTTTTTTATTCTCTTCTTTCAAATCAAACGGACTCTACTTCCCTGAACATTTATTTATTATGCCACCAATATGATTAGATTCAAGCTGACTTATCTGCACATTCTTTAATGCAGATAAGTGTGGCCAACCCTTGAATAATTATGAATAAGTATACACATGCATATTCTATATTTTACTTATTCGGTTTTAGAATATCAGTTTTATGACATTAAGACAAATGACATTCTATTTCCTATTTTTAGAGGCATATTTTGACTGCTGCAATGCACTCTACATGGGGCTGCCTTTGAAAAGTATCTGGAAGCTTCAACTGGTTCAAAATGCAGTGGTCTGCATGGTTCATTGCAAACCTCAATTTTCATTGGTGTCACTTCTCTTGTGGGAGCTGCATTGACTGCTGATTTGATTCCAGATCTAATTCAAGGTCCTGGTTGTCACCTTTAAAGCTCTACACAGTTTGGGGCCAGGTTATTTGAAGGAACATATTTTCCCAGTTATATCTACCTGACCCACAAAAGCAGGAAGGCAGATTATGTTACAGATCCTTAACTTTATACAGTCAGGCTTGGAAAACTTGGAACAATCTCCAGATTTTCTGACTGCACAAGAAACTCCCAACTAAGCATATTATTTCAGAGACTCTGATACAAACTTGGGAAATTCAACTAATACTTTGCAGACTGTTCACTTTCTACTGATCTGTCAGATAACCTGGAAGAGTATCACAGACTGCAGCCTTATTTCTAGTAAGACAGTTGGCAATAGGATGTTTTTTTTTCATGAATTCATAAATCTGTGTTCTATACCATGCACCCCCCCCATAGATGTGTTATGTTGCTGTTACCACCTGTGGTGACAAATATGACAGTTTTTTTTTTCTTTAAATTGTTTTAAATTTTCTTTAAATTACTTGTGTACTACCAACTCTAGGGCACATAAATTTAAATGAAATCCAGCATGCCCAAATTTAAATGAAACGAAATCCAGCATACCCAGACATGTAATTTATAAACATGTTCTTTAATTATCCTAATTATTACTAATATTTAGCATTCTGACAAAGAGTTTGGCAGAACTGAGATTGAAAGAGTACAAGATGACAATGAGAAAAAAAATGGAAAAGGTTGTGCAGATTAAATTGTTGCTCTTCATCAAGTTACTGGTTATGTACAGTAAGAAAAAATTGTATATGTTTCTTGAGAAAGAGAAAGTGTGTAACCTTATACAAGTCATTTATTCCATGAACTTAGTAGTTGTTGTTGTTTTTGTGCAAGTTTCAGTTCAAATGAGAAACAAAATCAGGTCATTTATAAGGAAGAAAAATATGTTATTTGAAGATTCCCTTTAAAAAGACTTCTAAAGAGCTGAAGCTTCATAAAAGAAGGATGTTCTTGACAAAGGGTTAGTACAATTTATTCATCATTCCAGGGAGGGAGGGAGGGAGGGAGGGAGGGAAAGGAAGATTCTGATGGGGGGAAAATTATAGGATTGTAGTATGCAGTTCAAAGGTTTTCAAATTAAGCACTATATATTTCAAATTAATAACATTTTCCTCAATAATTTCTAGGGAAACCTTTGGTAACTTTCAGCATATCACTGACCTTAGGTATAGATTGCAACCAATATTTCTAACATGTGTTTGCTCTCCTAATAATGAATAAAATCTAACTATGAATTTCTTTCTTCTTTGCCTGTAACATCAGGGCAAAATGAGTTAAATTCTTGGATATGGAAGTGTGATTTCATTCAGTATACCTTGGCTGGAAATGTCATCATATTTTTCACAGGAAATAAAGCATCAATCTGCCACTTTGAAAGATGAGATCTTTGCGATAACCTTGTGCCAGGAACTTTGAAGCCAGTATCGTCCAAATACAATTTACAGCTCAACTCTAATTGATTATTTTATCTCACCTCCAGTGTGGCTATGGTTGAATTATTTTTCACTCTACATGTGAGACTCCAGGCCAGAGTTCCTCTCAGCTGATAAACTAATGTCTAGGCTGTATGATGTCAAGCTGTAAGTAGGGGTGTCGTAACTAAAATGCTTATTTATATGGAACAGGCTGACCATGGGAAAACTGAACTTCAGGAAGATCTGCGAACTCATCAGGTTATGCTGGTCGTCTTATAAAAGGTTATGTAACTGAAATGTTAGAGATTGGGCATCAGTTCCTATCCTTCCCATCACTGTTTTTACAATACAGTGAAGTGTCCTCCAAATGAAGGTCTATTTATTTAAGTGAAAGGACCTAACACAAATTCCTATTGCTATGCTTCTAAGTTTTTGCATCTATGTCTTTATTACCGGTCTGCCTGTCTATAATCTAGCTAGCTATAAAGCATCAATCTTCATTAATCTGCTACTTTGAAATATGAGATTGTTGTGATAAATTTATGTTAGGAACTTTGAAGCACTTATTTATTGTCTGTCTGTGTCTGTCTGTCTGTCTGTCAGCCTATCTATCTATCTATCTATCTATCTATCTATCTATCTATCTATCTATCTATCTATCTATCTATCTATCTATCCATCCATCCATCCATCCATCCATCCATCCATCCATCCATCCATCCATCTATCTATCTATCTATCTATCTATCTATCTATCTATCTATCTATCTATCTATCTATCTATCTATCTATCTTTATCTACAGATATCTATAGTAGCATTGCAAATCTTTCTTCCCATTGTTTTCCTCCATGATGTTCCATTCAGTTTAGTTCTATAGCAAAAGGACCGTTAGAATAGCAGCTGTGTTTGGAATCTGTTTGAAATACTAATTATAAGACTTTGGGATCTAAATTTGGAATTTTCATTCTTCCATGCAGAATGAAGAAGACATGCATGCAATTATGGTAGGAAAGGTAGGACAGATATGAAGAACATAAGCATCTGAAAACCTTTAGAATAGATACTATTTTAAGGAGCACATAGAAAATCGCTGAACAGGTCAAATTCAACCCCGGATGACTTTATGGATACATTAATGTGGTTTTATTTCAAGTGCTTTTTCTCTCCTTTTTTCTGGGATTGTTCCCCCTCCCCTTCCAATTTGTAAGTAGAATTCATAGTTCAGGAGCCTTCTAGGGATTTCCCATCTACTTTACGTATACCCAGGAATAGTTTCCCTTTATTTCCAAAAAGGTTGCACCTTTTGGGAAAAATTACATCCTACAAAGATGACTGAAACAGGAGAAATTGATGAGTGCTGGATATTAAGAAAGAAGAAAGAGTAGAAATTTAAAGTGAATCTGCTTTCAGAATTTGAGTGTAGAAATATCATTTCAAATGATTTTACTTTATGAGACTGAGTGCATACCAGATGGGAATCTGAATATTCCATTATTTATTACACAAGGTTATCAAGCCATTAGGCAGAGACAGAGGCAGCTAGTGAAATAGCAGATGTCAGGTAGTGTTGAACAGTATAAATATGATTAGAACATGCTGGCTATCCACTATCTTCTTCTTTGGATGAATGAAGGGATGTCACTGTTTTATTTTTGTTTTAGGAAGCACAAATGTCTCTTAGAACTCATCGTATTTATGTGCCATAGCTGGCTCAAATATATGCCCCAAATAAACCCTGAATTATTTATTTTTATTGGCAAATCTGAAAAGTTAAACAAATGAACACATTTCCCTTAATTACATTCTCCTGTTTGCCAGAATGAAACGTTAAGCTTTATTTTCAAATCTACCAAGTTTCTGACATCACTAGTTTCATATATAGACTTTCACATCACGGTAGGCAATCAGAATATGATATTACCATATAATTGCCTACAGAATGCATTTTAATAATTGATGATAAAATAACATTTTGCCTGGACTAAGTTTTACATATACCCAACTTCAAGGTAAATTTGATTGATTGGGAAGAGATATTATTAAAACAAATGGACTGTCTTTCACTATCAGTTTCAATTATGTAAACCTAATTTTAATGTCAAAATCAGTGTTTACACTTTTTTATCTCCTCCCACTTCTATTAACAGTAACCAACAGCCGTAGAGTCGTTTGCTACTTAATGAGTTATAAATGATCTAATTAACTGTCCCCTTGCAGTTGTCTTCACACTTCAGTAGTGGTGCAGTTATTTCCTGAGCTAAATATGTGACAGTTATACTAATAACTTGTGGATTAACACTTGTTAAAAATGTATACATTTCTGATATAGCAAACAAACAAAAAAAATGCTAACATTTCTTTAATCTATTAATTTTTTTCACTTTTCAATCCATTTCCCTAAACATTATTTCACAACTACAAAGTTATTTTATAAGATACTACATGGGGAGGTTCCTAGGCTCATTCTTATTCTATTGCTAGATTAAGCTTCTGTATGTTATGATTATCATTACAGTATCCCATATGTTGCTATGAGTGGCACAGTGGCCTACAGGTGAAGAGGCTCACTTCCCACTTGGAAAGTTGAGAGTTTAATCCTAGGCAGTGGCAGATGTTTCTCTATCAGAGCTCAGAGAGAAAATATCTGCTGCAAACTATGTGTAGTGTCAGGAAGGGCATCCAGCCAGTAAATGCTCAGTGCCATTTAGTCACCAACTCCATCCAGAGAAAAGGGATTATAGAGTCATAAAAAGAAGAAAAAATCTATATGTTGCAATCTATCTTGATTTAAGTATGTGAAAACAAAATCTTTTTTAAAAAAAGGTTTGTTGTTAAGGTTGGGCATAAAACAAATATATTTTATTCTGAGCTCAACATAATATCAACGTTTCAGTCTGAAAGTCCAGGTTAGCTGAAAAGGGTTTTAAAAATTATCCCAAAAAGAAAAATCTCATGGCATGTTTCACATTCCAAATGTCCCATTTTAATGTGGAAACAAATCATTTTGTGGTGATGACACAAAATCTTGAAATAATTATACTCACAAAGATTGTTTTATTCCAATTTCAGAAAACAAATCTTCAAGTTCATATAACTTAATGCTGAGAATCTCAAAATGGTTGTTTCGAGGTTGAGAGCATTTTGGGGTAAAAATATTTTAGCTATTTTTGTTGAATTTTATTTTTTTTATTAAAGATTTTAAATACAATAGCAAAAGCACATAGAAATTAATCTCATAAAAGGAAAAAACAGAAATAAAATGTGCTAAGAAAGAAAAACACAAATCAAGACCAAAAAAGAAAGAAAGAAAGAAAGAAAGAAAGAAAGAAAGAAAGAAAGAAAGAAAGAAAGAAAGAAAGAAAGAAAGAAAGAAAGAAATAGAGTTAAGGAAAAAAAACTTGTTTTAACATATAATCTGCTCACATAAGGAAATAAAATGGCAAACAAGATTCCTGCCTTTAAAATATACTCCCCATGACCACCTATTTAATACTTCCCCCCATTCCCATATTTTTAAAGCTTTTAAAGACTGTGCTCTTCTCCTTCTCCTCCTCCCTTCCCCTTCTCCCTCCCAGGCCAATTCAAAGGGGCAGGATTTGTATGGCTTAGATTCCTTCAATTAAACAATGCCATGTTATGGGAATCCATAAAAGTGCCTACTCTGCAGGAGCGTCTCCTGAAGGAAATGCCCACTGAGATCCGGGCGAGCCTTTCTGCTGGCATTTGAAAGAACCGTGAAGACCTGGGTTTTCATCCAGGCCTTTGGCAAGGGTGCATAAAGACCAGTGCTTTTTTTTGTAAAAGAAAAAAGGTGCCGGAACTCACACATGTCATACAACCCGCCTTGCCTACCCTACAAGGTTCCATCCAAAAAAGGTGCCGGAACTCCGTTCTGAGCGTTCTATGACAAAAAAAGCCCTGGTAAAGACCCTATGGATTGTGGCAGTTTGCTTCTCTTTTGTTACTGTCTGTTTTGTTTTTTTAATCATTCTTGCTATCTTTTTTTCTCTTCTTTTATTTTTTTTTATTCTTTTTAATGATTTTACTTGTGAGCTGCCCAAGATTATATGGGCATGATACAAATTTCAGTCATAACAGTAAGGATAATAATGCCAGGTGTTGTCTGTGTTGAATTGGAGGAATGTGCCTTTAAATCGTTGGCAAGCAATCTTACAGCAAAAAAGGTTCTTGTCCATGATCAAGGACTGGATTCTTGATAAGGAGAGAAACAAGATCTAAGCTTAGCACCAAGGCTACATAAGTCTTGGAGACTGTCTTACCATCAAGCTAGCTGATTATTGCCAATCCTTAATAAGCAATATACATTACAGAGCATTTGCACTCTAATTTCAATATACTTCCTACAGTAGTTATTGATGTTGTGTTAATTCAATCCCTTATATATAAAAAAAAATCCCAGGAAGAGATGACCACTAATTTATGTCCTATCTTCCAGCAATGATCTAGTCAAATTTTGCCTTACTGCTCTAGAAATATGTTTAATTTCTTTTATTTACTATTTCTTGTTCTATATTTTGCACCTTGAAAGAGAAAAGGATGATAGGTATGTGTTTGTGAGTGTATCTTTGTATGTGTGCCTTTAGTGAAAGAAGTTGAAAAATCAGTTTGTTGTGTGTTAAAATTCTAATAGGCATTATGAACATTCAAGAAAAAAAAAACTTGCTAAGGGAATTGGGAATATTTATATACTTTCAGTTTTGTAATTGCTCCTTGGTTCTTTGAAAATAATTGTCAGGATTCTACAAAAAAAAGCAGATCTATTTATCAGAATACACAAGGTTGAATTAAACAACCTCTCTGAGTTCTAATTGAGCATAATACTTTCCCACCTTGTTAAAATGTTTGGGTATAAGAATATGCTGGTAACTGTGATCAATACTATGTACATGTGTCTCTTTGTAGCAACTCATTATTAATTCTAAAAAATCTTGTGGATAATAAATACACATGTGCATTAGTAGAAGTTCATTAATACTTTTATACAAGTGTGAAGTTGTAAAATGTAGGGAATTAATACATTCAGAAAACTGCTAGTTTAAATTCAGTTATGAATGAAAGGGCTAAATACATATAACACATTCATACATTATACACACACATACAAACATGTATGAAGTATATGTTGTTCTGGTTACATAGGCGAATAGGAATCAATTGGTTGTATCAGGTAGTATAGTAGTAGATAGTAATAGGAGTTTTGTGAGGGGAAAAATCTATATTCTGCATAAATGTGATCCAGGGAAAGATTTAATATGTTACTTGATGTAAAAAAATAGGTGGGAAATTGACAAGTAAATACAGAAAATATTTTTCCGACATTCAAAATTCAAAACTGAATGAAATTATTGGTTCATTTTAAATACGCTGCTTATTACATGAAACCATTTCTATGTATACATGTCAAAGAACATATTTATTTGATGATGATTTTAAAAAAAGATAATTGGTAAAAGGTACAAAGATGATAGATTTTTTAAATCTTTATTTTTATTTTTGGTAATGTGAAGAATGGTTCTTGGGATGGGTGGGGTCAAGAAGGGACAGTAAATAAAATATGAAAGAGGAAATATTAATATTACAATTTTTCTAAAAAAAAGTATTATGAGACAAATTTTCTCCCACAAGAATAAGTGAAAAATGCATAAGAAAATAATATATGGAAGCTGTTTGGAACTGAATGAAAATAACTGTGTTATGAAATCTCAGGAAAAAAATGTCTACAAGTATACTATGACTAGCACAAAGTACAAAAAGAAAATATACTTGGAATAATGAAGGAAAAGAGGCAGGGGATGATGGGGAAATGTATAAAACAGGATGCCTGCCGATAAACTGAATAGAATGTTGAAAAAGAATGATATTTAGATTTAATTCATGACTTAAACAATGATTTATGCCAATACATAGGCATGCAAAATTATGATTTATATTATTTTTACTAGTGGAAAAACAGTAGAGAAATTTATGGCATTATATAGTTTTTTGTTTGCTTTTATGCTATTATATTAAGTTTTTTCTCTTTTTCTTTTCGGTCTGTTTCCTTTCCTTTGTATTATTTAGTTCCTAGTCAGGGGGCATGATGGTTCAGTGGTTAAAGACGTTGAGCTTGTCAGCTGGAGAGCTGACAACCCAGGTTCAATACCTGAGTGTCACATGACAGGGTGAGCTTTCATTATTTGCCCCAGCTCCTGCCAACCTAGTAGTTTGAAATCATGCAAATGCAAGTAGATAAATAGGTACCACATCAGTAGGAAGGTAACAGCATTCTGTGCATGTCAGTGTACAGTCGTGCTGGCCACATGACCATGGAAGTGTCTTCAGACAATGCTATTTCCCTGGGCTAAGAAGCAGAGGTGAACACCGCCCTCTAGTGTCAGATATGATTGGACAGGGGAAACCTTTACCTTCAGGTAGATAGCTTTTACAGGATATTTTGGTTGTTTAATAAGTTTTGTTTTCAACTATTGCTTTATAAACTTTATTAAAAATTGTTTAAAATATCAACATAGTTTACATATGGAATCTCTGTGTGTATGGTTTAATGACCTGTGCTTGAAAGCTGCATCTGTGCCTGATAGTTGTAATAATTATTCTTCCCTTAGTCCAAGGGAAGGTAAGCTGACTTTGTAATAATGCCACTTGGGGGTGTGTGTGAAAGCCCTAATAAGCAGGCATATACATAGAATGAAGGCTACTGCTAAGCTTGTAAGCCACCCTGAGTCTTCGGAGAAGGGCGGGATATAAATGGAATTAAAATAAAAAATAAACTAAAGTAAGAGTGAATGCAAAACCTCCAGGAACGTTGTTTGTTAAGAGACATGGGAAAGTGAGTAACATGATAATCACCAGCCGGGCCCATATATATTGATCTTCCCTATCCATTGTGATTTGGATCAAGTGAGGGTTTTACATAACTTTCTAAGCTAAAGAAATGTCAAACTGGATCACCAGTTTTAGTCCTAGTTAAGTACATGCGGCTATTGAGATCTAAAGCAGAAAGGAGCTACTGATTTAACCTAGCCGTGTTTGCTGTACCTGTCAGCAGTTTCTTTAAAATCACACATTTTTCCTGATTGTTCTCAGTGGCCATGTAGACCCAAGAGAATATCACTTAAGTAGACATTAAGGTGGTAGTGTCATAGCAATGACTCTTTCAATGCTCCTTGCTAATAGAACGATACACTATGGAAAGTTTTGGCTTAGTTTTATTCCCTGAGTGCTCATGCTATTTAATGCAAGCTTTGATCTGTAAAGATTAGCAGAACAACATATATATGTCATCAAGTGGGAGATATACAGAATGTACTGACAGATGTTTAAGACAGTTCCATTAATTAATTTTCTCTTTCCCCAATAATACCAGGAAAGTATTTCATGAGTTTAAATATTATATCTTAGCCATAACCTTTTCCTACTCATATTGTTTGCATAGTAATTTTTCAGCACTACCTATTCATTGAGAACAATTTCCTAAACAAGCAAACAAAGATAACAAAATCATGTTTTTGCTTGCTGAGGATTTCCAAATAAAAAAAAAACAAAAAACAAACACCAACTCATATCTTCTGCCAATAGTATATTAGCCTTTAGAAGGATTCTCATCCACTTTGGAAAAGTCTCTGAACTGCTTCCATTCAAGTGTTGTCTTTTTAATTATCTATCCTCTTCTGTCTAGTTCTCACCATTGTATGTTCCAAACTTTGCCACTATATTGTTTTCAAAAGCAAGGTATATGAAGTATAATCTCTCCCTCTTCAACTCACACCAAAAGCAAAGTGGACACTGAATTGTATTTTAACAATGGCAACCAAAAATAGTTCTTCATCATATCTAAGGTCAGAAGGCTAAATTGAAGGAGCTATAGGGTGTTTTGGAGGCTCATAAGACTCTACTTCCAAATAGGCAATAACTGCTGCATTTTCTAGCCCGAGTTGGCTGCTTAATGCTATTCACTATCCAGTATGTCAGGTCTCACCTATTAAAAAGTGATAATCGTCACTGTTACTTCTCTGCTTGCAAAGCTCTATCAATAATTTGGACTGGCTATACCCCAATGTTCAGAACTGGAAAATAACAGAATAGCAGAAAAATAAAGTTGGAAGGGACCTTGGAGGTCAAATCTCTTCTTAGTGTCTATGGAGATTCTCAGTCATCCAGGTCATAGTTATCCCAAAGGTGTTTTTTTCAAGAAGAAACTGGACTTTTTTGTTTTTCTTTCAAGATGTTTCACTTCTCATCCAAGAAGCTTCTTCATCTCTCACTGGATGGAGGGGATGATAGTCAGAGCCAGTCAATCCGTCCATTCGCCACCATCCAGTCAAAGCTGAAGAAACTTCTTGGATGAGAACTGCTTCTCCTGCCTGATTACAATCAGAAGAAGAGGGGCAAAGATTATTCTGAGAGCAGAATAAAGGTGAAAGAGAACAGGGAGAAGGACATTATTAGAAAAGGGGGAGGACTTTTCTTGGAAATTTTCTCAAATCTCCCAGGCACTGACATGGAGAAGGAATTTTCTTGCTTATATTTTAAATTATCAAATCCTTGCTAAAGAATTAATGCACTTTACTGGTGATTTAAAAAAGGTTTTTGCAAAGTGCAAAATGTAGTAAATGATATATAAAGCAAACATTTTATCACGGTGAAAGATGATAGCTAAAGATAAGGTGTCAGGCTTTATTAGAAGTAAGCTAAGTTAGCACCATAGTAATCTTTTATCTTTATGAAAACTGTGAATTTGTGTGCACAGTTAATTATCACTTTAAGTAGCATAAATAGATTTCTTTAAAAATCATTCTCATCTGTCTTACTGTGATATTCACATATATTTTAGCCCCTTTATAAATTTGCTGGTAAGAAAAAGGTCCAGAGTAGAATACTTACTATATTTTCTTTAAAACATGAGCAATTTTTTTTCTTACAGTAATATTTTTAAATGATTCCAGGTCCTTTTCTCAAGTAGTATATCCTGCACTAACAATGATGTGTAAAAGGCTCTTGCTTTGCTAAAAGCATTCATGATAAATAAGAACGTGATTTATTTCAGTGTCAGGACCCACCCCAATCCACGTCTTAGGAAAACAAAAACTCTTGGAGCCAGTTCTAGTCCAAAAGGAATCTTTACTAGGACATGCTTGGTTGTGGGAATACAAGACAGGACTTAGTATTGTTTTACAAATTGAAATTTTATAAAGGGTACCCGGTTCAACCCCCCTTCCCTCAACCCCATTTGGTCAGCCCCCATCCTTCTACTTCGTGTCATCCCTTTCGTGGGGGAAAAAAAGGAACTTCGAATCTTGTGTCTTGTGTCTTCTTTTAATTCTGGAGAGGAAGAAAGCAATAACCATAGTTATTGCTTTCTTCCTCTCCAGAATTAAAAGAAGACACAAGTCAGATGCTTTCTTCTCTAACCCTCCCTTTTGTTCCCCCCAGTTCAAAAGGTTCCCTTAGCCTTTGAAATAACCTAAAGCAGGCTGAATCCACATATGCTCCTCCTTCCTCAGGAGATGGCAGAATCCATAGGGGGGGATAATGTTTTAAACATACATTTATGAATGTGATATAAATGGATTCTGACATTCAGTATAGTTCTGGAGAGTAAGAGTCACCCTCCCTCTGACCTACTTGGTTTCCCCATCCTCCATTCTTTAAATTTTGCAAGTAGGATAATATTATACACTAAGAAAATAAATTGGTGGTTAGCTGCAGATGAAGATAGATAGATAGATAGAGAGAGAGAGAGAGAGAGAGAGAGAGAGAGAGAGAGAGAGAGAGAGAGAGAGAGAGAGAGAGAGAGATGATAATATAGATACAGATACAGATGCATATATAATTATAGATAGGGCTTTTTTGTCATAGAACGCCCAGAACGGAGTTCTGGCACCTTTTTTGAATGGAGCCTTGTAAGGTAGGCAAGTGGGTTGTATGATATGTGTGAGTTCCGGCACTTTTTTCTTTTACAAAAAAACAACAACACTGGATATAGAAAACCTGTTATTACAAGCAGAAGAAACATCAAGGAGGAAATTGTAACTAACTATATTTACATTTAAAAAAATTCTAAACATGTATTCAGATATTATGTAATGACCAACTCTACATAATACCAATTACACTAACACTGACAAGACAAACCATTTGTATGTAAAGATTGTGTGTGTGTGTGAGAGAGAGAGAGAGGGGGGGAGGGAGGGAGGGAGGATGGAAGGAAGGAAGGAAGGAAGGAAGGAAGGAAGGAAGGAAGGAAGGAAGGAAGGAAGGAAACTCCACTTTATTCTAGCAAAAATGAAACACATACAAGAAAACAACCAAACTCAGAGAGCACCAAGGACCTCACAGTTCAATTCTGTGCTGTAAATATTCTTTTCTATTTGTATATATGCCTATCAATATTTCTGAGAGATGAGAAATATTCATACAATGCATCCATACAATCCTTGCTCAGCACTATTTTGTACTGTTTCCATTTCATTGCTCAGCATGGTTTTCTACTCCAAATGGAGATGTAGACAGACTTCTCAATGAAAAGATAACTTGCTAACAAGTCAATACACACATACACACACACACAAATATAATGACAGAAGGTCTGAAACTGTAAGACAATTATTTTTAATCTGGAGTTTTCCACATTATAGACAGGAATTCTGTAGGTCAACCACCTAGAAAGCTAAAAGTAGCTATGTGGGACTTCAACTTTCAGAAATTTCATAGCAGTATTTATTTTGAAAATCTCTCACTCTCTCTCATTCTGTCTCTCTCCCTCCCTCTCCTCCTCTCTCTTTCTAACAGTAGTGTATATTTTTTCTATCATATGAGAAAGATTTGTTTCTAGCAGTCTTCCTCACTCTTTAAAGACCATTAATCAGTGGTGGGATTCAGCCGGTTCGCACCACTTGGGCAGAACCGGTAGCTAATTTTTTGTTGCCCAGGCCCAGAATGGACTTCCGGAAGGGACATCCACACAGAGAACTGGTTGTTTACATATTTGAATCCCACCACTGCCATTAATATATGAGATTTTATTTCCCCCCCCCGCTTTCTAGAGGATCTATTACCTAGCCGATTTGCTTTATTCTGTCTGAACAATATTTTCATTGCTATTGCTCAGATCTCTCCAGACACTACAATTAATACATCATCTCTAATAACAAATGAACCTTTGTTTTGTTAAAAAAATAGGCAGTTCAAGGCTACATCACTTCAAGGGAATTGTCAAAAGGTACCAGGTAACAACTGGGATTAAATATAAGAGAAACAAATCATATCTCAAAATAATGCAAAAAGAAAGCTTTTATTTTAGGGACAATAATGCAAAGGCAATTGTCATGTACTACTTTAAAGGCTTAATATTTAATCAAGACTTTATAGAAATATAATATTTCTCAGAGGATTTCCTAGAAATAGTTAATATTGTAGGAACTAAATGACATACCTCTCCTATGCTTTTCTTCAAAATTTATTTATTTATTTTTCTTTGTCTTTCTTTCTTTCTTTCTTTCTTTCTTCCTTCCTTCCTTCCTTCCTTCCTTCCTTCCTTCCTTCCTTCCTTCCTTCCTTCCTTTCTTTCTTTCTTTCTTTCTTTCTTTCTTTCTTTCTTTCTTTCTTTCTTTCTTTCTTTCTCCCTCTCCCTCTCTGCTTCCCCCTTCACTCAGTACAGTTCCAGGGAGGGTAGGAGTATAATTTTCAAAGAACAGAACATTTGGTGCTTTTCTTAAACAAAACACACTCCTTGAATAGAGTATTTTCTGGAATAGACGTGCATTCATTACCATATGTACATATGCTGTTAATAAAAATATATTAAAAATTAAGAATTTGTATATTTTAGTACTAATTTTGCCATGCCCAGAGTGGAATGGAGCCATCAAGTGGCTTATTTGATTGACTGATTATTGTTGCCAGGCAGGTGGGGGTTATTGCTTATTATATATATATATATATATATATATATATATTGCACATTAGGCAAAATTTACACAAATATGAGCTGTCACTGTTGTGACTACTGCCTGTGGATGGCCTTCGGTTAGGCCGAAACAGGAAATAAAGATTTGTCCAATGTTTGGGGCCTAGCAAGGTAATCTAAATAGTTAACAAGCATTTAACACATATCTCCCTTGCTTCTCAGCTAACAAAGTGAGATAGAGCTTGTGGCCTAGAGGTTAAAACAACTGCCTAATGTGCAATCAGCCCAGATTCGAAACTCAGAAGGGTGTGGCTGACTGATGAGAACAAATAAGTTTGAAATAGCTATATCAGTCTCCCTTTAATTCTTTGTTAGCAATCCAAAAAATTTACACACACACACACACACACACACACAAGTTCGAAATGATCATATTAGCCTCCCTAAAATTCTTTATTAGCAATTTGAATAATATTTATATATATATGTGTATGTGTATGTGTATGTATACACACACACACACACACACACACACACACACACACACACACACACACACATATATATATATATATATATATATATATATATATATATAGTTTTTATCTCTGTTAGACACCTGGAGTCACATAGATAGATAAATAGATAGATAGATAGATAGATAGATAGATAGATAGATAGATAGATAGATAGATAGTTTTCATATTCCCTCTCACTTTCTCCAACAATCTAAGTACATGGGGAGCTCATCATAAATTCAAGGAAGGGAGGGAGGGAAGAAAGAAGGAAAGAAGGAAGCTAGCTAGCTTCCCATAAGGAAAAAAAAACAATCAAACCACAAAACAATGGCAAAGCCTGTAGGAAATCGGAAGTCACTTTCAAGCCCTCTGCCTTTTTGCAGAAATGGTTCATGGGAATACATGAGTGGTGTTGTGTGGGTTGGAAAGGCTACATGGTTATTTACAAAGGATATTGTTCATATTGGGCAATGCACATATAGAGATGGCACAAGGTGATTCTGTTTCTCTGTTTAGGTAAGGAAATATTTCTGAAATGATGCAAAGGGGCACGAGTTGTCTAGTGATGCATAAAACTCATGAATCATAATCAAGACTATTTATATTACCCATCAAGTGAATCTTAATGATTTACTTTTCCAGTTGCCAAAAGTCATAAATTATTCTCACAGATTTCCTGCTGGTATCTCTGTTGGAGATGAGGACTCTTGATGATCTGATGAATGCTTTAGCAGATTTGAAACTCAGTGGTGAGTGTTCAGCTCAGCCATAAGGAGGCCCAAAATTACTCTAATAGAATATTTGCTTCTTATAAGCCATATCAATTAAAGCTGTTCTTTTATTTTTTAAAGAAACACAATTGGAAGATTTTTTGTTATTTTGATTAATTACTAATTAACATTTAGGATACTGTATGCTTGTTTGTGGTTTACTTTAAGTAGCAGCCCTTTAGAGGGGATTATATTTTACTCTTTTTTAAATGATATTTTGGAGCAAATGATGTCATTGTCTAGAGGGTATGTTAGTAAATTCAGAAATGCTGAATACTGAAAAAAATAAATGCCTAATCTAGTTTTTTCCTCAATTTTGGAACCCCACTGAGTATCCATAAAGTGAAAAAAGTTGAGAACATTATTTTAGTCATTCCCATTTAATTCAATAGTTGTATTCTCAAATGAATAGGTATAAGTTTACAAAGTAAGTCTGTAAAAATAGATATCCTAATTACTTAGCTTTTTCCCCTCATAATTTTTAATGAAATATGGTTCTGTGAAAGTGTTGGTCTTATTGCATTAACTTCCTTTAACTTTTCATGATGAGGTAACCCTAGTTCTCTTTAAATGCTTGAAAGTTGTCATTCCAGGCAGTTTCCCCTAAAATAATGAGAAAAATAAGTGTTATTAGCATCTTTAGCAGCAGTAATAATATCACAAGTAGTATGTATTAAATATTGCTCATTGGTTAGGTTTGTCCTACCTCTTATACACACACACACAAACACACACACACACACAAACACACACACACACAAATATTGCTCAAAAAAATAAAGGGAACAGAAAATAAGACATCCTACTATTAAATACAGTACATTGTGTTGTTTAAGTGTTCCCTTTATTTTTTTCAGCAATAGGTTTTCTGAGGTTTTCGCAGGTGTTTGTATGTAGATCTTTGGTCATTCAGGTTTTTTTCAATTCTACGTGGGGAAAAACCCGAATGACGTTGATTTCTGAGACTAAAAATGTTATTAAAATGGACAGACCTATGATACGCTCATTGTCCATATCTTTAGCTTCCCAAAGACTATAAGGACGAGCGTCCCCAGATCCTGGCTTATACTTTGACAACATTAGCAGCTGTTGCTGAAAGATCAGTTTTTAATAAAGTTTTTAGTCTCTGAGATCAATGTTTTTCAGCAGTTTTTCTATTATATATGTATACACACACACACAAACATAAACACACACACATATATATGTGATATATGTGAAGATGAGAGCCAGCCTCCAGACATCCAAGCCAGCTAGCTCGGCAAACCGGAAGTCGGGAGGCTGATATGGCCATTTCGAACTTATTTTGTTCTCATCAGTCAGTCATACCCTTTATCTGAGATTCGAACCTGGGCTAATTATATAATGTGCAATCGGCCCAGGTTCAAATATCAGAAGGGTATGGCTGACTGATGAGAACAAATGAGTTTGAAATGGCCATATCAGTCTCTTTTTAATTCTTTGTTAGCAATCCCGTAGGACCCATTACATATATATATATATATATATATATATATATATATATATATATATATATATATATATATATATATATATATATATATATATATATATATATATATATATATATATATATATATATATATATATATATATATATATATATATATATATATATATATATATATATATATATATATATATATATATGGAAAATAATTCCATGCCAACATAGTATGATAGACTTGTGGGGAAGGCACACTGTGCAATAAGCTACATGGTGCAATAAGATTGTGTGTTTGTTAGTAGAATTCACTGGATTAGGGATTTTCTTTCCTTTTGTCTTCACTGTGTACCATGTTGGGGGGAGTGCACGAAGGGAGGTTCAGCCAATCTCATTGTACACATGTTTTACTTTGACAATAAAAGTTGATTTGATTTGAAACACACATACACACACACCATAGCTCTGTTAGGTCTTGATGTGAATCACTATGAGACTATATTTGATTAGGCAGTATATAAAAGGAGTGAATAAATAAAACATAAACAAATATATCATAAATGTATTTTTTAAACTGGAACTTGGGGCCAAAAGCATAGCTGGTGGGCATTTAGTAGGAAAACCTTTCAAAATAACTTCTATAGCCTATTTTTTCAGATTATCTTTTCCTGCTTTCTGTCCCTCTCTGCTTTTCTTCTCAAACAGCAAGGAAAATAATATGTTCTTCCAAATGGTTGAATAATTTCTTATATATAAGTTAGGAGAAGGACTGCAGATTGATTTCATCCTTATCTTAGGCAGAAATCAGCAATATTTCCATTAAACATTTGGCTCAAAGGGGGTGCAATCACACACACACACACACACACACACACACACACACACTATAGGGCTTCCCAACAATGTAGTACCATGAGTGTCCAAAATGATAAATAAATGTATAAATGTAACTTCTCCCACCCAAAATACTAATGAGATCTTGCTCAGTGGTACAATGGGCCAACTATGGCTTACATAAACTTCTAATCCCATTTTTCACTCACTTTTTCCACAAAAAGCCTATCAGAACTTGGTCCCACTGACAGCAAGCCTAAACAGATTAGGAAGGTTTGGCAGCCATCCAAACTTTAAGTGGACAGACTATCAGTTTTCCCAGCGTTTGTTTGTGCATGCTGGTTCATTGTCAGAATGTGTACACAAAGTTGGAAAGCTGTAGAGACCATCACAACTCCCATACTCATTGCTCCTTTCTGGGAAGATCGCACAAAGCCAGAGGCTATGGTCTAATCAAGGCACACCAAAAGAAGAAATAAAATTAATGTCCAAATTTAAAGAATAGAATAGAATAGAATAGAATAGAATAGAATAGAATAGAATAGAATAGAATAGAATAGAATAGAATAGAATAGAATAGAATAGAATAGAATAGAATAGAATAGAATAGAAATTGGATAGACAAGGAATTTGCCTCCCGTGCAGAAGCTCTCAGTGTACATGCAAACAACAAGATAATATAATCATAAGATAAAGGTAAAGGTAAAGGTAAAGGTTCCCCTGCACATGCGTGCTAGTCGTTTCCGACTCTAGGGGCCGGTGCTCATCTCCGTTTCAAAGCTGAAGAGCTAGCACTTGTCCGAGGACGTCTCCGTGGTCATGTGGCCGGCATGACTAGACGCCAAAGGCGCACGGAACGCTGTTACCTTCCCACCGTAGTGGTCCCTATTTTTCTACTTGCATTTTTACGTGCTTTCGAACTGCTAGGTTGGCAGAAGCTGGGATGAGTAACAGGCGCTCACTCTGCTATGCAGCGCTTGGGATTTGACCCGCCAAACTGCCGACCTTCTGATCGACAAGCTCAGCATCCTAACCCACTGAGCCACCGTGTCCCTTAATCATAAGATACCAATAGGCAAAGGTAGTACAAAAGATGAGAAGGAGCATAGTTGTACAGCCATACTACATGGGTAAATATGCTTAGACATAAGACAGTGCTATGGGGATTAGGTGTTCAGCAGAGTGATGGCATGAGAAAAAAAATCTATGTTTGTATCTAGTTCTTTTAGCATGCATTGCCCTATAATGTTTCCTGATGGGAGGAGTTAGAACAGTTTATATCCAGGATGTGAGACGTCTGTAAATTAAGAGGCCTTGAAAAGTTCATTGTGAGTGAACAATGAATAAGCAATAGGTTACACTGAACAAGGTATCTGCAGCTGTGCCTTTTAAAAATAAATATATAATTCCAAGTGTGAGAACCTTAGTTGTTATCCATCTAAAAGTTGTGACACAGTAACTATTTATTTTTTAAAAATCAATATAGAGGACAGCTTTGAGGGGAAAAAATACATAGGCTTGTTCTAACACATATTACAGGCCCCAAACCTATTCTCCCTCAAGTTAATCTCACCTCACAGAAATATTACTTTACTTTGTGCTTTACATTACCCTCGCCTTGCCTTGCCTTGCTTTTTAGCCTATTCTCCTGAGTTTTCTTGATAGTTTCCATCCAAGTATTAATCAAACTTGACCTTGAGATCAATTATTAAGGTCACTGGGTGGTGCACCCTGCTGTGATGGCACCTGTAATTAAAATTGAACATAACTACACATTCAGCAGAATTTATAGGTCAGACATAAAGTGTTTATTTCATCTGTGGCTGAAATACAATGCTGCAAGGAAACTAATTGTAGTTTCAGTTTGTAAGCCTGTACTCACTTTCTTAAGAATTTTCATTTCTGCGAAAACAGAAATAGACACATGCTTCATGGTAATCTACATACTAGTTAATTATTCAGCTTAGAACTCTAGAATGCAACCATAGAGGCTATTGCAGAATTTTATTATTATTTAAAAATACTTGATCAGCTAACATTAAAATAAAGAAAGAAAGAATTGCCACGCGAGGTGGAAATGTAAGCCTATTCACAATATAATAACTTTTTTTATGAAACTTTGTCTTGAGAAAAAAAGCTGATAGTGTGAAATAAA
This sequence comes from Vipera berus, assembly GCF_964194415.1. Classification (NCBI taxonomy): domain Eukaryota; kingdom Metazoa; phylum Chordata; class Lepidosauria; order Squamata; family Viperidae; genus Vipera; species Vipera berus. The sequence continues at coordinate 107,105,111 of NC_138206.1, forward strand.
TGTAATGAGGAACTATTTTCTCTACTTTCCTTTTTTCCCCCATAATACAGGACACTTAAACAAATTACCATTTACTGCAATATATTATTTCACCACAGTGTCCCAAATTGTACTGTTGGTTAGAAATTAGAACAAGAGAAAGTGATTCATGTTGTAGTTCTGGCTGGTGTGAAGACAGTTGTGATCTCAGGATATAGTCAAAATAGTCAAGATGGATGTTATGACGATGTGATGAAACCTGTGTTAGGTATATTACTATGTATTTTCCAAAGTTTTATGACTTTGAAAGATCTCTATGTATTCTGTTGGTTTGGCTTCCTCAAATGTATCAGACTTGAATTTCCTTCGGTAAATCTTATACACACAACAAAAATGTTCATTTGTTCCCATTACACTGACACAGCATAGGCTACTCTAGTAGTGCTACAGGTAGTCCTTGACTTATAGCAGTTCATTTAGCGAACATTCAAAATTACAACAGCTCTAGAAAAAAGTGACTTATGACCATTTTTCACACTTTGTGACCATTGCAACATTCCCAGGGTCACATGATCAAAATTCAGAGGCTTGGCAACTGACTCATATTTATGATGCTTTTTGTGTCCTGGGGTCACATGATCCCCTTTTGCAACCTTCTGACAACTGAAGTCAATGAGGAAGCCATATTCACTTAATAACCTTGTTGCTAACTGAACCACTGCAGTGATTCATTTAACAATTCTGGCAAGAAAAGTCACAACGGGATCAAAATTTATTTAACAACTGTCTCATTTAACAACAGAAATGTTGGGCTCAGTTGCGGTCATAAGTCAAGGGCTACCTGTAATAGTAACCTTCCTTCTATTGGTTACTACTAGGCTATTCTAGTAGTAACAGTCTTCCTTCAATATCCAAGGAATATGTTGGGCACCAAAATGTTATCAATCCATTTGGATGCCAAGGAAAATATCAAATGTATGGATTCTTTTTATCAGAAATAACTCTTACCACCATAGATAACTAAGAGGCAACACACCAATATAAATGGGTTTGTCCATGGTGGGAATTAAGGATGGCCTTGAAGTAGAGGGAATATAAACTGTCACACACACAAACACACCAACTTGTTAAAAGAGCGAGGAAGCGAACCTCATTCAGACTTAGCAGAATAACACAGCTGGAAAGGGACCTTGCAGGTCTTCTTGTCCAAGTCCCTGCTCAAGAAGAAAACTTTAATGTGGGAAAAAGCAAAGTTTTACATTTAGGCAGGAAAAACCAAAGGTACAAGTACAGATTGGGTGAGACCTGGCTCCAAAACAGTAACTGTGAGAGGGACCTTGGAGTCCTAGTGGACGATCACTTGACTATGAGCCAGCAGTGTGCAGCAGCATCCAAAAATGCTAATACAATCCTGGGTTGTATACACAGACACATAGAATCAAGATCACAGGAAGTATTAGTACTGCTTTATAAAACCCTACTAAGACCACACCTGGAATACTGCAACCAATTTTGGTCACCATACTACAAAAAAAGATGTTGAGAGTTTGGAAAAAATTCAGAGAAGAACAACTAAGATGATCAAAGGCCTGGAGACTAAAACATATGAAGAACAGCTGCAGGACTTGGGTTTGGCTAGTCTAAAGAAAAGAAGAAATAGGGGACATGATGGCAGTATTTCAGTATTTGAGAGGCTGCCACCAAGAAGAGGGGATCATGTTATTCTCCAAAGCACCAGAGGACAGAACAAGAAACAATGGTTGGAAACTGACCAAAGAGAGAAGCAACCTGGAATTAAGGAGAAAGTTTCTAACAGTGAAGATAATTAACCAGTGGAACAGCTTGCCTTCAGAAATCATGGGCGCTCCATAACTGGAGGTTTTTAAGAAAAAACTGGACAGTCACCTTTTTTAAAAAATCCCATTTATATCCTGCCCTTCTTCGAAGACTCAGGGCGGCTTACAATTTAAAGCACAAATCAATGTGCTTAGCAATAGCCTTCATTCTATGTATATGCCTGCTTATTAGGGCTTTTGCCCCCCCCCCCAAGCGGCATTATTACAAAGTCAGCTTAATTGCCCCCAACAATCTGGGTCCTCATTTTACCTACTTCAGAAGGATGGAAGGCTGAGTCAACCTTGAGCCTGGTGGGATGTGAACCTGCACTAATTGCAGGCAGCTGGTGTTACTTAAGGAGGCATTAGCCCACTGCTCCACCAAGGCTCTTGTCTGGAATAGTATAGTTCTCCTACTTGAGCAAGGATGCTGGACTGGAAGATCTCCATGGTCCCTTCCAGCTCTATTCTATTCTCACTTGCAAGATTCTGTTCCTATTTATAAAACTGTTCTAATAAACAGCTTTAGCTCTACGTTATCAGGCTGATACCATTCTTGCAAGTCTGAACGTGCTTCCTTTTTTCTTTGTAGCTTCAGGTAAATTAAGGCAGGGGAGGGAGATCAAGTCTCAATTATCTGATTGTTCCCTTAGGAATGGATCTTCTCTTGTTCCATCAAGATCATACTCCCTACATCACCTCATGACTTGAGCAATCTTGGTACAGATCCATATTTTTTCAACAGAAGACAGTAGAAAGGATTTTTAAAATATTTCCTCATGGTAAACAACAACAAAAACACCCTCCCACCAGATTAAAAAAAAAATACCCCATTGAATAAAATAAGTTAATCAGTCTATAACCTATATACAACTGCCAGCAACTAGTCTTCCTGCCCTAGCTTCTTTCTCTATATCTCTCATCCCACCTGAACTTAGAGAAATCTATCACCTGCCCTGACTGTCTTTGTATTCCTTAGACTAACCAAGGTTTCAATTACTTACAGAAAGAATTTGGATGTTCTGAGTCCCAGGAACTCTTTGGAAACATCAGACACCTGGACAAGACTATATAGTGGACAATCATTCACTATAACAGAAATTGGTGCTAGCTGCCCATTTATATCTAACCAGAGTCATCTGTTTCTGATAGATGTTCTCTATCCTCAATTCACCAACTGCCATTGAACAGAAACCAAAGTTAGCATATATGCTGCTCTCTGTGGGGTGAAATATTACCTGAAACAGATCAAGGGAGTATCTCTGACTGTGCAAGCTCAACATGGATGTTGAAGTCTTTGAGAATCTGTCCTACTGTCTCATAATAGTAATGACTAATCATCCACATTAAAGAACACTCCTTACTTCAAACTTGCCCCTTTTATGACTTGTGGACTTCAACTCTCAGAATTCCTCAGCCAATGTGCCTGGCTGAGGAATTCTGGGAATTGAAGTCCACAAGTCATGAAAGGGCCAAGTTTAAGACCTCTGCCTTACTATATACTGTTCTAGGTATCCAAATGCAGCAACAGACATTGAACATCGGCATAGTAATAATAGTACTTATAATTATAACCTAAATTTTCATTGTAGTTTATTCTGATTATTCATGAACACTGAACAAGAAACATCATCATACATTGATGATGATTATGGTGATGATGATGATGATGATGATGATGATGATGATGATTTCCTGGATATTTAATGACTTCAATATCAGTCCCAATTAGCACTGGGCCAAACAGAGTATTTGGACAAAATTGTACCAGCAATCAGAGAATTGTCTTCTATCTCCAATATTGGTAAGTCTATAACATTTCTCTCTCTCTTTGCCTTATTGAGACTAATGAACATTCCAAGACTTGATTTTGGATACTCCAAAAAATGATTTTGAAATAAATGTTTCCCTTTTAAATTAAAAAAAAAGTTTCATACAAAAGTAGTCCATGAAATGTAATAGCAAAACATATTTGGATAGTGTATTTTAAATAATCATAATCATGTCAGACCAGAAACCTCTCATCTAAGAAAGTTCTCCTTAAAAGTGACAGTAGTGTGGATTTATCTTGTTCTACTAATACTTGACCTTAGAAGCAAAACATTCTGAATGTGTGAAATGAAATTCTAATGCTCCATGACCTCTTTTGTACTTAATGAGTAAGCAAACTGAAAATGGTGAAAGACAAAGCCACTTTACTGCACACAATATTTAAACTTCTGTTTTGTCAGTTATTTATTTCCATGGGTGCATATAATACTACATGCATCTTGTTTATATCTATTTAGCTTTTTTCAGATTATTTCTCTGTGTTTGTGTGTATGTGTGCGTGTCCAATTGCCTCTCAATGTTGCTTTCATTGATCAGTTTACCTTAAACTTGATTTTGAATCTAAAATACAAGTGGTTGAAATATATTTTTTTTGTACCACAAGAACTCAGCAAATCTCTCTGTTTAAAAACTATTTGCAATTCATGCTTTTTTAACACTTTTAATCTTTAAAAGAAAATGTAACCATAGAGAAGTATTAGTTTTACTATAGCACTGAATAAATCTTCTTATAGCATGCTGTGCAAACTTAGATTAGTACTATAGAATTGGGATTTCACAGTACAACTATATGACAATTCTAGCACAATGTATCAGGTGAGTTTCTTTGGCAACATAAGAAAACTCTATACTCTTTGCATTCCGCAGGCAAAGGTTGGATTTCATGGACCCATTTTCAACAGTCTACATTAAGCAGTACAGTATTTTTTTTTCTTGTTATACTGAGTTACAGTTGAGGCAATCTGAAAAAAAATGAGGCTTAAAAGAAAGCAATGGCAACTTTTATATTTCTAAATGCAACTTGATCACCAAAGGAAAAGGGACAAAGAATATGGATATAGTGCAATATTGACACCTATTGGCTTTTGCTAAAAATCTGGCCTTGCTATGCATGAACAGCTGGCTAAACAGCTGAGACAAACAGCTGAATCAGGGCCAAACTTGACTGAAAACATAACCTGCACTTAGAATACAAGTGGCAGATGGCCAGGGTGACATGTGCAAATATGAATAGGTTACCTTTATTTCTGCTGCCTCCGGTGAGTTGACAGAAATTAAGGAACAAGTGAACATAGAGACAGGAACCAAGAAATCAGTTAATGGTCTCTGACAAAGAGGAAATAAAGGAACTAAAATGGTCTAGAATAGATCTCTTCATATCAAAGGAATGTCATATTTTTAGCCAGCCTAGAAACTAGATGTTTGATGTATTGAATGGAGGCTATCAGATGATAACTAGATATTACTTCTGATAGCAACATTGTGAGTTTAAAATAAAGTATTTTTTAAGGTACTTACAGGTAATCCTGGAGAAATTATATCCCATGAGTCAGAAAGACTTGAAAGAAAGAGAATTACAAGATGAGACATAAATTTGGAATACTCAAACTAAAATCTGACATCATCATCATCATCATCAAGTTGGAAGGTACCTTGGAGGTCATCTAGTCCAACCCCCTGCTCAGGCAGGAAACCCTATACCATTTTGGACAAATGGCTGCTCAGTCTCTTCTTAAAAAACTTCCAGTGTTGAAGCATTCACAGCTTATGGAGGCAGGTTGATCCACTGATTAATTGTTCTAACTGTCAGGAAGTTTCTCCTTAGTTCTAGGTTGCTTCTCTCCTTGATTAGTTTCCATCCATTGCTTCTTGTCCTGCCTTTGGGCGCTTTGGAGAATAGCTTGAGTCCCTCCTCTTTGTGGCAGCCCCTGAGATATTGGAACACTGCTATCATGTCCCCCCTCGTCCTTCTCTTCATTAAACTACACATACCCAATTCCAGCAACCGTTCCCTATATGTTTTAGTCTCCAGTCCCCTAATCATCTTTGTTGCTCTTCTCTGTATTCTTTCTAGAGTCTCAACATCTTTTTTACATCGTGGTGACCAAAACTGGATGCAGTATTCCAAGTATAGCCTTACCAAGGCATTGTAATGTAGTATTAACACTTCACGTGATTTTGATTCTATTCCTCTGTTAATGCAGCCTAGCACTGTGTTGGCTTTTTTGGCAGCTGCAGCACACTGCTGGCTCATATTTAAGTGATTGTCCACTAGGACTCAAGAGTTACTACTATTGAGCAAGGTACCCCCTATGCTATACCTGTACATTTGGCTTTTCTTGCCTAAATGTAGAACCTTATTTTTTTCACCATTGAATTTCATTTTGTTAGATAGCGCCCAGTGTTAAAGTCTGTCCAGATCCTCCTGTATCTTAAGCCTTTCTTCTGGAGTGTTGGCTATTCCTGCCAGCTTTGTGTCGTCTGCAAATTTGATGAGTTCCCCATCTATCCCCTCATCCAAATTATTAATGAAGATGTTGAAGAGCACTGGGCCCAGAACAGAGCCCTGGGGCACCCCACTACATACTTCCCTCCATGTAGATGCAGTTCCATTGAGGACAACACACTGAGTATTGCCGGTCAGCCAGCTATGAATCCATCTGGTGGTGATTCTGTCCAACCCGCATTTTTCTATCTTATCAAGTAGAAGGTTGTGATTTTCTTTTTCAAATGCCTTACTGAAGTCCAAGTAAATTATATCCACAGCATTCCTCTGATCCACTAATTTTGTCACTTGGTCAAAGAATGCAATAAGATTTGTCTGGCATGATCTGTTTTTGACAAATGCATGTTGGCTTTTAGTAATGACTTTGTTTTCCTCTAGGTGCTCGCTGATTCGTTGTTTGATTATCTTTTCCAGAATCTTCCTAGGTATTGAGGTCAGGCTGATAGGTCTGTAATTTCCTGGATCCATTTTTTTTGTCCTTTTTTGAAGATGGGAACTACATCAGCTCTTTTCAAAGCTTAGCTTAATAATGGTTTCAAAGATTGACTTGGGAAAAATTCATTCATTCATTCATTCATTTATTTATTTAAAAAAACAGAAAGAGTATTGGCAACCTTGTAGACCAAGGATGAGCTATACTGTAATGTTTGAGAAGATGAAGCATTTAGTACAAGTGGACAGTTGATGACAAGATTTTACCCACTGTGTACATCTATTTAGAGTGGGGCACTAAGAAAGGCTGATTGAAAAAGAATTGACATCTCTGAACTGTGCTGCTGGCAGAAATTATTGTGTATAACATGGACAGCCAGAGCAACTAACAGAAATGTGTTAAATCATATAAAAACCAGACACATCACTAAAAGCTAAAATTATAAGACTATGTCTGATTTACTTTGGTCATGTCATGTTTGCAAATTCATTGGAGAAGGCAGTGATGCTAGGAATGATTAGTGGAACAAGAAGGGGCCAGGAAAGCCCATGTTGACTTGATACCATCAAAACTGATAGAAAGGTAAACATCCAACAACTGAAATAATCTGTGCTTGACAGGAGACCATGGAGAGCCTATAAAGTCACCAAGAGTCAGACACAAACTAAATGGTTAAAACAACAACAAAAACAATTCATGTATTTGGCATGGGAAAGGTTTAGGGTTAATAAATTATGTTATGTCACTGCAGGTTGTGTCAACAGGATGGCTTGGTCTGGTGTTAAAAAAAATGAGCAGAATGACATCTATCTAAACTTTTTCCATCTTTGAAACTACTAGACAATCCTAGGAGTATTGGGAAGGCAGGTAAGCAAGTAGACAGGTAGACAAAGGCATTTATATATACATCCCAGAGAAAACCATACAGTTGTTAATAAAACCACATGGAGATAGTCATGTTGTCACCATGAGTCAACTTCCACTTAAAGGGGAATTTAGCTACAGTAGGGGCCAATATCACGATGTAAAAATGATGTTGAGACTCTAGAACAGGCATGTCAAACTCGTGATGTCACATGACATCGTGTGATATATCGCAACCTTTTCCCCATTGCTGGCAATGGGATGGGCACAGTTTCAGTATGATGCATCCAACCCATGGGCCGGCAGTTTGACATGCCTGCTCTAGAAAGAGTACAGAGAAGAGCAACAAAAATGATTAGAGGACTAGAGGCTAAAACTTACAAGGAACAGTTGCTGATATTGGGTATGTCTAGTTTAATGAAGAGAAGGATGAGAGGGGACATGATAGCAGTGTTCCAATATCTCAGGGGTTTCCACAAAGAAGCTTGTTATGTATTTACATGTTTTAATCATACATACAAGTCTTTAATATAGTTCAACGGGGCTGAGGTAAAAGCCGCGGCAGCTTTTGACAGCTGTCAAAAGCTGCCGGAGATCAACCACGCAAGCGCAAGCTCTCAGCTGTCAAAGTCGCCAGCTACCGCGCACGCGCCACCAGTTTGACAGCTCCAAGCTGTCAAACCGGCCCGGCACCGATTGGCTGAGACAAACAAGCGGGAAACTGGCACAGCCCCGATTGGTTAAATATCTGACAGCTGTAAGTATAAATAGGAGCGCTGTTTACTTGTTCTTTGCCTGGTTCCAGAATAAAGTTGAGTTCTGTTTAAACCTGCTGTCCTGCCTGCTCCTTCAAAGCACTGGCGACGAGGATGGGATGCTCTGCTTCGCGTAGCTGAAGTCACCATCTAAGGGGAGAAGATATTTTTTTCCTTAGTCTCGAGCTAAGTGACTAGCTGAAGTCACTGACTGGAAGCACAGCTTCCACTATAACGCGAGCAGAACCCACGATCGGACAGCATGACGAACCACGGCCATATCCGCAAATTCAACACCCGCCACCCAGAGTGCTGGGAATCACACTTAGGCCAGGTGGAAGGGTACCTGGTGGTAAAGAAGATAACCGACGACCAGGCCAAAGCAGCAGCACTTCTCTGGCTCAGCGGGCCGGCCGTATATGATGCAGCTGTGGGGCTATTCAGCCCGGAACCCATCGCGACCATATCATACACGGAACTCACCGAGGGACTGAGCAAACACTTTATGCCAACAAAGTCTGAGCTGTTTTGGAGGGTGAACTTCGCCCGGCGCGTACAACTCCCCGACGAACCTGCCAACGACTTCATAACTCGAGTCAGGCACGCTGCACGGCGATGCCGGTTCCCTGACCTGGAGGACCGGATCCGTGACCAGATCGTTATCGGGCTGAAGGACGAGCGCGTGCGAAGAAAACTAATAGCCAAACCCATTCTAACGCTGGCAGAAGTAGCCATGGAAGTCGTGGCCTATGAAGATAGTCACAGCGACAACACCCGACCCCCTGATAGCGGACCCAGCGGGTCCATGCACCAGGAGGACGGTGCCTACAGCGCGCCAGAGGACGACGACGTCTCCACGGACATCGATGCCGTTCAACACCGATTCGAGAAGCTCAAGTCCCAGCGCAACAGCTGAGGGGGTTCCTTCAACAACAAAAGCAGTTAGGCCGGCAGTTTGACACCCCTGACTTAGATCAGGACTCTTCAAATTTAGCCCTTTTATGACTCATGGACTTCAACTCCCAGAATTCCTGTAGTAGCACCAGGATCTTTCTGGCCAAACAGATGCAAATGTTCAGATATGTAGTTTTCTGGTTGCTGCATTAAACAACAACAACAACAACAACAGCAACAGCAACAGCAACAGCAACAACAACAACAACACTACCCGGGCTCTTTTGCCTTTGAATTTTCCCAACTTTTAGGTATGCTCTGTTTGGGAACTCAAGCTCATCCTAGATCAGGTACCGGTATATCCAACCCATAACCCACGGGCTGCATGCAACCCTGGGTAGTTAATAAAGCAATTCCACAATATTAGAATAAAAATATCAAAAAGGGATGTTTGCTATTTATACACATTAAATATATTATATATATTTTTATACAGCCCAAGACAATTCCTCTTCACTCATTACAGCCCAAGAATGTGAAATGTTGCACACCCCTGGTCTTGATTATCTATTCCCTATTTTGTGATTTTTCCATCAAAGCACCGAGAGGCATTATGTGGTCTTTGCAGAATTCTATCATTTTTATGTTAAATGATATGCACTCATTTAAATTCTTTAAATTTGGCACAGAAAACACAGTATTTTAGCTTCAAATTATTATTATTATTTAAATAGAAACCTAGCAAGTTTCTGCAGGAAATAGAAGTCAAAGTAAATATCAATAACAGGTTATTCATGCAATACAGTTTAGTAATATAAAACTGACATATATCTCCTCATGCTTTTAGGGAATGCACATTAATCTTATTTATGTCCTCTCTAGTTAACTTCATTTGCCTTTCACTCTTAAAATTATATTTTACTCCCTTTTTAGCAAGGACTGTATTAATTTTTATTTAGATGCATCATATAATTATATACTTAATTACTATAATTACACAGCTGCTACAATAAATATCCATTTTATCCAGTGTGTAAACATACAAAGTAGAAATAGTAGACACAGAAATATAAAAATTGCCTAGCTTGTCAATTCCTCTGCACTTTTTACTATTCTTCAGTTTTATAGGGGAAAAAATGTTTGATTTATTTTTAATAATGCAAATATATTATATGAAATTATCAAATTTAGGGTAAAGGCTTTAAATCTTTCTTTAATAGAGGGTCGTCTAAGAAAACGTATCTTACAATAGATGTGTTTCCTTATAATATCAACAAATTTTGTTTTGTTGCAAGAGATCAATAGTGCTGGCTCTCTAAAAAATAGCTGGACATTACGCTAAGTTCCAATAAAGGAATTTGTGGGAGTGTTCCGTCTTACACATTGGTCAACACCTCTTAGCTTTTTAGTCCATTTTAAATCTCATACCTTTCAATAGGTATTGATCTTTATAAATAAATGTAAAATGCGTTAGGAACAAGATTCAGTAGCCGTACACAGCAAGTACCTTAAACACGTTCATTCAAGATCTGATCTGGTCTAAAGTAAGTGGTTAATTAGAGAAGGAAGGAAGGAAGGAAGGAAGAAAGGAAGGAAGGAAGGAAGGAAGGAAGGAAGGAAGGGAGGGAGGGAGGGAGGGAGGGAAAGAAAGAAAGAAAGAAAGAAAGAAAGAAAGAAAGAAAGAAAGAAAGAAAGAAAGAAAGAAAGAAAGAAAGAAAGAAAGTGTCAGGACCCACCTCAATCCACATCTTAGGAAATAAGAACTGTTGGATGCAAGTTTAGTCCAAAAGGAAAATGTTTACTAGGATGGAATCGATTGTGGCAATACAAGACGGAATCTAACAAAGTTACATTTCAATCCTATATAAAGCATTCCCATTTCAGCCCCTCCCCTCATCCATTTGGTCAGATGTCAGGCCCTTCCATGGGAAAGGGAACTCTCCTTGGTTTTATGGTTATTGCTTCCTTTTGTGTTCAAATGTTCCCTGTTGTTTGAAGATGCCTAAAGTCTATCCTCTCCCCCCCCCTTCGGAGAGATGGCAGAATCCCCAGAATAAGCACATTGTTCTACCTATACATTTATGAAATGTGATATAAATGGATTCTGACATTCGGCTCTCCTTTCAGAAAAAAGATGAGTCCATCTGTGGGGAAAGAAAACATATAAATGTTAGCCTGGTTTGTTCGGATATTCTGTATGAAACCTCTTAAGCAACTTAGGTGCTTTAACATGGAGTTTGTTAACCCACTCATTTTCTGAGGAGGGGAGGTGTTTCCATGCCACTAAATATTGTATCGTTCCATGGTGTTTTCTGGAATCTAAGATTTCTTTCACTTAAAAATGTTGTTCTCCTTCCACCATGATGGGGGGTGGTGGTGGTGGGATTTTTGCTCATAGTGGTGATTGTTGTTCTCTCTTTAATAGACTGCAGTGGAAGGTTGGGTGTATTCGTCTAAGATTTTTGGGTAGTTCTAATTCAACTGTTACTGGGTTTATGATTCTTTTAATTGGAAAGGGTCTAATATATTTTGGTCCTAGTTTTTTACAGGGTTGGAGTGATTTCAGGTATTTTGTGGATAAATATACCATCTCTCCTACCCTAAATGGTGTGGGATCGGTTCTTTTTTTGTCTGCCTGTGTCTTGTATGCTTTTCTGGCATCTTCCAACGCTTTCCTAACGATTGGCCATGTATTTTGTAATTGAGCAATCCATTCCTTCAGATCAGGGATAACCGGTTCTTTTGGGGTTAGTTCTGGTATTGGGTTGAAACTCTGGCCTGTAGCTACTTGAAAAGGAGTGTAACCTGTGCTTGAGTGGACTGCATTATTATATGCTACTTCTGCAAAAGGCAGTAGGTCCGCCCAGTCGGACTGCTGAAAATTAATAAAGCATCTCAGATATTGTTCAAGTATATTATTAAGTCTTTCAGAAGCTCTGTCTGTCTGAGGATGGTGACTAGATGACAGTCCTTGGGTGGTTCCTAAGAGGGATAAAAATTCTTTCCAAAATGCCGACATAAATTGCACCCCTCTGTCAGATATGATGCATTGTGGTACCCCGTGCAATCTGTAAATATGCTGTACAAAAAGTTTTGCTAATGCTTTTGCGGTCAGGATTTTTTGGCAAGGTATGAAATGTACTTGCTTAGAGAACAGATCTGTGACAGTCCAGACTACGGTGTTTCCATTACTTTCTGGCAGTTCTACAATAAAATCCATGGCTATTTCTTTCCATGGGGCTGAGGGGTTTGCCACTGGTTGTAACAGACCTGGCGGTTTCCCTTGCAGTCTTTTGGCCATCGCGCAAATTTGACAGCTACCCACATAGCTTTCTATGTCCTTTTTCATAGATGGCCACCAAAATTGCCTTTTAGTTAAGTGTAGGGTTTTTACAAAGCCAAAGTGTCCTGCTGATTTTGTATCATGGCACAGTTGCATGAAATTGATTCTCTGTGTGGCAGGTATATATAGCTTCTCCCCCACCCATGGCAGTCCATCTTTAATTGTGCACACATGTCTATTTTTCTGGAACCATTCATCACTTTCCAAAGAATTCTATTCCAGTTTGGCTATCTACCTTCAGCTTCATTTTTTCTTGTGTCCTGGTGGTGACTGGTGCTGCCAGTTGTTGTTCCGGTGCAAGTGGTTTAAAGTCAGTAACTCTTGTGCTGTTATATTGGGGCATGCGGGATAATGCATCTGCCAGGAAGTTCTTCCCCCCTGGTAAGTGTTTGAGAGTGAAATTGAATCGGTGAAAATGTTGGGACCAGCGGGCTTGCTTAGGAGTGAGCTTCCTGGGCATTTTTAGTGCTTCCAAATTTTTGTGGTCTGTCCAGACCTGGAAAGGTATTTTATTTCCTTCTAAAAATTGGCGCCATGTTAGTAATGCCCACCTCAATGAGAATGCCTCTTTTTCCCATATTGGCCAGCATTGTTCTGTTTCTGTGAGTTTTCTGGATGTGTATGCGCATGGTTGCAACGTCCCCCTCTCATTTTCTTGTAATAGTACGGCTCCTACCGCTACATCACTCGCATCTGCCTGTATTACAAAAGGTTTGTTGGGATCTGAGTGTTTTAGGACAGGTTCAGCAGAAAAAAGTCTCTTTAGCCTCTCAAATGCTGCTTGACATTCCATTGACCATTTCAGAGGCTGGCTGGGTTTCACGGGTGACCCCCCCCCCTTCGTTTTCAACAAATTTGTGAGGGGCATGGCTATTTGGCCAAATGTGGGGATGAATTGGTGGTAGAAATTTGCAAACCCCAGGAAACTTTGTAATTGCTTCCGTGTGCGGGGGGGTGCCCACTCTAGTACTGCCCTGACCTTCTCAGGGTCCATTTTGATGCCCTCTGGAGATATGCAATACCCCAGGTAGTCAATTTTTTCCTGATGGAATTCACACTTCGATAATTTAGCATATAAATGGGCAGCTCGCAACTTCTTCAGGACTGCTCTGACTAGTTTGATATGTTCCTCTTTGGTTTCTGTGAAGATAAGGATGTCATCGAGGTAAACCAGGACCCCCTTATATAGGTGCTTTCTCAGCACGTCATTAATTAATTGCATAAAGAATGCGGGGGACCCTTGCAGTCCAAATGGCAATACTTTGAATTGATAGCACCCCATTGGGCAGTTGAATGCAGTCTTCCATTCGTCTCCTTCCTTAATCCTAATACGGTAGTATGCTTCCCTCAGGTCTAGTTTGGTAAAAATCTTTCCTTTCGATAGGTGGGATAGCAAATCCTTCATTAGGGGAAGGGGGTACAGATTACATTCACTAATTGTGTTCAAATTTCTATAGTCCACAACCAAGCGAAAAGACCCATCCTTCTTCTCCCTGAACAGAACCGGGGCAGCCACTTTGGGTTTGGCAGGCTCAATAAATCCTCTTTCTAAGTTTTTCTTTATGAATCTTTCCATTTCTGCCATTTCCCTTGGGCTCATGGCATACATCCTGGGTTTTGGGAGTTTTGCCCCAGGTTTGAATTCTATGGTGCAGTCTGTGGGGCGGTGGGGGGGAAGCTCATCTGCTCTTTCCTCACTGAAAACCTCAGCCAGGTCCCTGTATTCTTCCGGTATCTCTGGTAACCCCTTCTCTTTCCCCACCGCTGCTGTCTCCTCCCTCTGGGTTGGGGGGGTGCTTTTGGAGTCTAAGTTCTTCTGCCCCCCCTTTGGGAAATTGAGTTCTGTCCTCCAGTTTATCCCGGGGTTCCATTTCTTCAGCCATTCCAGTCCTAGAATCATTGGGCATTCCATGCCTGGGGCCACTATAAACGTTATGTCCTCCTCATGGGGCCCCAGTGATAGGTGGATTGGTAAAGTGGCTAGGGTGGCTGGTCCTCCCCCTGCTATTGTCCCATCTAATTGACTAAAAGAGATTGGTTGTTTTAGCTTCCTCACTGGGATGCTCAATCTCTCCACCAGCGTTGGGCTGATAAGGCAGCGGATGCACCCAGAGTCTATCAGAGCTTTTATTTTGGCTGCTTCAGGCATAGGGGAAGCTAATATAGTCACTGTCTTAAGTATGGGTGGAAGGGGTCCACTTACCAATGGTTCTCCCTCTGAGCTGTCTTCCGAGTTGTCCACCGTCCCTGCGGTGCAGGCCGGAGTCCAATCCCATTTCCTGGCAGGAATTGTGGACTCTACAGCCTCTGTCCTCTTCATGGGAGATTCTTTTGTGTTGCCTTGGGGCTTCCCCGGCTTCTTGGAGGATGATGCCTCTGGTTTTCGTGGGGGGGCTTTTGAACGAGAGGGCATGGTGGCCCTCTCTCCCGCAGTTGAAGCAACCTGTTGATTTTTTGGCTGTGGCTGGTGGGTTTTCCCCCTCGCGTGTTTGCTCGGGTGCCAGGCGGCCCCATGGTTTTCCTCTGCGGTGTCTCTTCAGTAGGTCTATTTCCACTTCCTCCGCCAGGATGTACCAGTCGTCAAGATGGGGTGGGTCTCCTCGAGGCAGGCAAACGTCATACAGGTTGTAGTTTAGACCGTCTTTGAAGTGGCTGAGGAGGATGTCTTCTGGCCAGTTCAGCTTGCTGGCAATGGCTCGGAATTCTTGGGTATAATCAGCCACTGCTCGCCTGCCAAAGGATCCTCGAACCGCCGCCTCAAAGATGACATGAATTGGTTGAAGTCGTTGAGTTCTGGGGCGTTGGAGTCATGCAAGTTCACCACCCAGTCTGCAGCCGTCCTGTCCAGGGCAGATTGCACAATTCGGATGCGTGCTTTGTCACTGGGGATGTCCCGTCCGTACTCTTCCATGTAGCTGAGGACTTGGGTTAGGAAAAATCCCAGTCATGATGGCTCCCCCTTGAATTTGACTTCCAGGGGCAGGAGTCTTTGGCTGGAGCGTTGTCTGCGCCGGGGCCAGTATTGCTCCTCACCCTGGTCCCCGTCTGTGGTTCTGGGGTGGGTGGGTACTGCTGAGGCAGCAATTCCTGTTCCATTGGATGGCCCCGGGGTTTCAGGTGTTGGATCCCCTCCGTTACCTTTCCAGTTACGTCCCCAGGCGCTGCCTCGGTTGCAATTTTCAGCTCTCTCCTCCCTCAGTGAGCTCAGGGTTGCTTTCATCAGATCAATGGCCTTTTCCAGGATCCGCTCCTCCTCACTGGCATGCAGGGAACTCTCCATCTCTTGCCTCCATTCCGGTTGGTGGTTACTTCGCCTCAGGGTCGCTTCTCCCGAAGCCTTTTCCCACTCACTTTTCCTTCCAACGCCCATCGGGGTTTTCGGTCGTACTGCTCCACCGCTTCTTCCCCGGGGGAATATGCTGCTTCAGCTTCCCATTGTCTCTGGGATTCCATTTGGGGGGAAGACTCCCCCTCCATGGGGCTTCCCTCCTCTCTTGCTTCGTCGCCAGACATTGTATTTGTTGCAAAGTCCCCCGGTAAGGTTTTCCCTTCCAGGTTGACTCTTAAAGCAGATTCCGTCTACTGTCAGGACCCACCTCAATCCACATCTTAGGAAATAAGAACTCTTGGATGTAAGTTTAGTCCAAAAGGAAAATGTTTACTAGGATGGAATCAATTGTGGCAATACAAGACGGAATCTAACAAAGTTACATTTCAATCCTATATAAAGCATTCCCATTTCAGCCCCTCCCCTCATCCATTTGGTCAGATGTCAGGCCCTTCCATGGGAAAGGGAACTCTCCTTGGTTTTATGGTTATTGCTTCCTTTTGTGTTCAAATGTTCCCTGTTGTTTGAAGATGCCTAAAGTCTATCCTCCCCCCCCCCTTCGGAGAGATGGCAGAATCCCCAGAATAAGCACATTGTTCTACCTATACATTTATGAAATGTGATATAAATGGATTCTGACAAAAAGAAAGAAAGAAAGAAAGAAAGAAAGGAAGGAAGGAAGGAAGGAAGGAAGGAAGGAAGGAAGGAAGGAAGGAAGGAAGGAAGGAAGGAAGGAAGGAAGGAAGGAAGGAAGGAAGGGTTAGGGAAAGATGGAAACATAGTTGCTCACATACCAAACAATTATCTGATTAGTTCAGCACATCATATGCTAATAATCCCTTGGAAGGAGTAGGTTGTAAAAGATGAAAGAAGCAGTCATAGAAGAGTAACTGAATATATTAACTTTATTAAATGATAAAACATGAATTGTGATGTTCCTCGCTGTTTCTTGCAGCTTTTTGATTGGGATCTGTAATATATTGGAAAGATGCTGTTGTTCCTTACAATAATATAGAAAACTATTTCTTCTCTCTTAACAACATTCAGGAAACTCAAATGGATTATATTTGTTACACCTCATATTTCTTATATTAAATTAACAAGTGAATCTGTTACTGGCACTCCATCTCACTAATATATTGCAAACGATGTAACTTGGTTCCCAAGCTTATCTTTATTTTTCTTCCTCATTTCTCTGACACATAAACCTACATAATGCAGTTTTAGATTGCAAAGTAACTAGGTACCATAATATTTTCTATTTAATTTTTTTCCATCTAACATAAGAAGAAATAAATTGCATGTTCTTTCAAAAGCCGAAGGGGAGGAAGAACACTATGTGAACATCATGTTAAAAACCATAGTAGTTCTTATGTAAGAAGGATGTTAGGCTAAATCAACTGCTTAAACATAGCTGAACAAGTAATATAGAACAGTAATTTCAGAAAAATAGGATAAAATTATCTGAAACACATCACAAATTAAATGGAAACTAGGCTGGATTGTAGTTTAGTGCATAAAATAATATTTAAATGAATATATATATATTTTCCCAAACAAATCCACTGTAGGTATTATAAAGAAAAATATGGTAAGCCTATCCTCATTTCATCTATCTACATACTTATCTATCTATCTGTCTGTCTATTTTCCAACATTTATCATCCCAGATCTATATGAAACAAAAAATACAGAGATTTACCTAGATAATTTTGTTTTCTGAAGGTTAGATTAAGCCTAGGAACAGTTAACACTCTCAAACAAATGCATTCAACTTTCTGTTGCGGATAGTCACCATCTGTGCTTAATGGATGGGGACACAATCTGTTATTGTCGTTTTATGCAGTGGTGGAAGACACCTGTCATATTACAACTGTTAAGTGCATTTGTGCTTAAATAGTGAAGACGTCGAGTATTGGGTATCAATGTAAAACTTCTACTGCAGAAGGTGATTAGTTCTGGTAAATTCTGGTATTACTTCGATATACTTAGAGCTGTCTGGCCACTAGGAATATAATGGAATTTTATAATAATAATAAAAAGACTGTTTAATGAAATGAGATCCCAATATGCAAATTTACATAAATTATCAAAGTCGGGCGTGGATCCAGACGTTGTCATGCTTAAAATAGTTGCTTTTTGTTACCAATGATACTAAATCTTAATCCAGTGGTATAATTTGGGAAAGAGGTGCATGCAAGTGCAGACACTCCTCATTTAGCAACTAGCTTGGTTAGTGATCATTCACAAATGTGACAGTAATAAAAAATCATTTTCCAACCAATGTGTATATTTATGATCTAATTTCATGTACCTGACAACTAGCACTTAATCCATGTGAAACTGATAAAGATCTGGTCAGTTTCAGGAACCAGCATCAACCTGCAGAGGGTGCAAAGCAACCAATTAAGGCTAGAGAGCTAGTTAACTTGTGGTTAGCATATTTTTTAGGGATGCATTGTAAAGAAAAGCAGTTTATGAAGGAATAGCTTGTTTAAGTAAACTTTTTCCTTAGAAAAGAACAAAAAGGAAAAAGAAAAAGTGAGTTAGGCACAGGGTAGTCCATGAGAAAACTTTATCTGGATGAAAATGTTGCAGCCAGTGATGATGATGATGATGATGATGATGATGATCATCATCATCTTCTTCTTCTTCTTCTTCTTCTTCTTCTTCTTCTTCTTCTTCTTCTTCTTCTTCTTCTTCTTCTTCTTCTTCTTCTTCTTCTTCTTCTCTTCCTCCTCCTCCTCCTCCTCCTCCTCCTCCTTCTCCTCCTTCTCCTCCTTCTCCTCCTCCTCCTCCTCCTCCTCCTCCTTCTCAATTTTGCTTAATGACAAATTCAATTGAAAAATTGGGGTTGCAAAACGAGGAGCAATTTATTGAAGTCTTATCCTTTACAGTCCGTAGGGGAGGAAGTGTAGAAAAACCCTATAATCATCTGAAAGAAATTCAGTCCTCAGCCAATGTGCTTTGTATTGCAGTCATTGTCTCTCTGTTCAGAATGCTTAACTAAAGGACAGCCGTGTGTTATCATTAAAATGTGCTGATGGGGGAAAAAAAGACCAGTTCAAATCCAAATATAGCAGATAGCTAAGTTCTAATGGCAGCCACCCATGATAAGATTGCTAATGTTTGAAGCAATATTCAGTCAGCTTCTCTTGATAAGCCAAAAGTCTACGGATACTGTTACCAAAGGTCAAATTGGCAGTAATTTACATTTACAAAAGCCAATGATATGATCAACCAGTGAAACTTCGGTAAATTAATATACAAACGTTTTACATTCCACACAGAACCAAGGCGGAGACCTTTTAGTACTGGTCTTATCACCTATCACTAGTCAGTGTGACAGTTGTTTCAGGTAGCAAAAGCTGATATTGGGGAATTTAAGTGAGATCTCAGAAAAGCAACCTATTGTATTATCTACCACAGTGCAGTAGCCTGTGTGTTATAGATTGCTTTTTTCAATCTGAATTTTTCCATGCTAAAAGACAGCAGTTTCCAATTTGTGTCCTAATGAAAACTTTTCAGGTTTCACCCAATCTGTACCTATACTTTTGCTTTATGTTACCTAAGTGTAAGACTTTACTATTCTCTACAATGAATTTCATTTTAGGGCCCAGTGTTCAAGTCTGTCCTGCTTTTGTGGGAAATACTGATGGATAGCTAATGATCTTGGTGAAAGTCAAGCAAAGATTACTCTTTCATGCTATTACACATGTGAAGGCTGCTATTGTTTTTCCATCAACAGTGTTAAAGCAAGTTTCTGAATATAAAATGGTGCCAACATATCCTATAACTTTATCATTGGGATGATAATTATTTCCTAGACCTTCCAAGTGTTTGGATTCAGCCTTCCAAAAGTACCTCAGAGGCTATGAGAATTTGACTATTTTAAGGTAAACATATCTTTTTTTTCCCCTGTATAATTGTTACATGATCTAAGTTTGAAAAAGAAATCCTGTCTGGTTTAAGGCATTGCAGATAGAAATTATACTTGCTGTCCTAAGCTTTTGAGAGCACAATTCTGGAGATGCATTTTGAAACATTATATGCTTTATAATTCTCTTAAGTACTACACTTGTACTAAATCACTTTCTTTTCTTTGCTTTTTTTTAAAAAAAGAAATCTGTCCATGTTAAATTATATAAATCTCTATGTAATTCCTAGTTAATGGCTTAGACAAACTCTTTAGGCATACTTTATTCAGGCTGAATATATTTGGTCTCCATTATAGAAAAGCAATACAGACTGTGCTGTCATATAAGCACTGTCTAGATTTATTATTTTTGCAGCACAGGAAGAAAACCACTAGGTTGTTGATGAAATGAATAGGCTCAGCTATGGGGAAGGCAATTGTTACTTATTTTTATAGAAAACTTCACAACTTTTTTGCCTTAAAATAACTAAAGATGGAACCAAAATCTAGAGCCCAATTGCCCCCTTTTCCAAAGGGAGTAACCATTAAACAAATGGTAAAAATAGAGGAAAAAATGCATCTAGGGAAAGAGTAGTGCTAGTGAAAGTAACCAAAAACTTACTCTAAAAATACTTATTTTAAGAATACCAGGGTCGATGGTAATGAATTGCATTTAGAGGCAATTTAATAGTCTGTTCAGCTAAATTCAGACTTCTCCAAAATGCAGGGTGGTTTTTTTCCCCCTAAGTACTATAAATTGGAGAATTGAGAAATAAATACAAAAGTTCATTCGTGAAATCCATATGTTTTTGTACTGAGCAATGACTGAATATTTTATTTTCTTGGATGTCTGTGAGGATGTCTAGAGTTATTTGCTCATTCCGCCTTCTCACTGTCCTGTCAAGCAGCTGATTAGTGGGATTTTATGTTCTGTTAAAAAGATGCCCAATTATACTCTACGTTCCACATATTTCTCAAATAGCTTATAGTCAAGATATATTGCTTGAACCTAGGAATTTATTTAATGCTCTTGGTTCTTCTTCTTCTCATTATGGATTTAACATCTGCTCCTAGTTGAATTTTTATTAATCTGCCTACTCAGATAAAGAATATCTCATATTTCATTGAGTTACACATTAAAATGAAATGAAAGTTCAAAAGAAAAAAAGTGATTAAATGTGTACATGTACTGGCTCCAGTTCTCTTAGTCACAAATCATCATTTGAATTAGTTATAACTTACTTTACCTTGGCCAGTTTGGTAAGATGTATATAAGAAATACTGCAAATAGTTCAAACACTAAGGTTAGGGCTACATAAAAATGTGTGTTATTACTAGCATATTTTTTTTACTATATTGGTCCTTTGCTCCTATATCTCTTTCTAATATTTTATATTTTATCTTGCTTCATATACCTAGCTTTAAGATTAGGTATATACAATATTTGTTTCTTCCTAAATATTTATGTCTTTCTACAATATTTGCAAACAATCTTTTTCTTCAATCATGCAAATTTGAAATAGTGCTTTCATATTTTAAAATATAAACCCTTCAAATCACAATGTAATGTGCTTTTGCATATTATAGTCACATTCACATCTACAATGGTTTTTGTGATGAAATATCTGATCAACGTACCTACTACTTTTAAGTCCTTAATTAGAGCATACCATGTGGCACTGAAAAAGAAAAAAACTGAAGACAGCAACCAAACTAGATTTAATTCGTCAAAAAGGATAGTAATTAAGGAGTAATTAAGGAAAAGAAGAACAGCAAAATGCAGGCATCTTGTGAATTTAAACATAATGAGACAGATCCAGATTAACTGAAATTAAATTAATTCCTACTAATATCAAATAAAGGGATGTGGTGGCTCAGTGGGTTAGGATGCTGAGCTTGTTGATCAGAAGATTGGCAGTTTGGCGGGTTGAATCCTGAGTGCCGCGTAGCAGAGTGAGCACCTGTTACTCATCCCAGCTTCTGCCAACCTAGCAGTTCGAAAGCACATAAAAATGCAAGTAGAAAAATAGGGACCACTACGGTGGGAAGGTTACAGTGTTCCGTGCGCCTTTGGCATCTAGTCATGCTGGCCACATGACCACGGAGATGTCCTTGGACAAGCGCTGGCTTTTCGGCTTTGAAACAGAGATGAGCACTGGCCCCTAGAGTTGGAAACGACTAGCATGCATGTGCAGGGGAACCTTTACCTTTTTTTAAATATCAAATAGAATAAATTATTTGTGACTTTATTTTTAAAAATGTGCTCAGTTTAAAGGACAAAGTAGTCCATGGTAGAACCAAAAGGGAATGAAACAATTAAAACCATATCAAACAATAACCCTGACATTAAAGAGGACAGGTTTTATTTTATTTTATTTTATTTTCATTTTTAGCATACCAGATTTAAAAAATCAAAATTATCCAATAAGTTGCCAGATAAGTTGTACAACCTAACTAATTGAACCCTTTGGCTTTGCTTTATACAAATATCTTGACAGACTCTCTTTTCTAAACAATTATTCTTACAGTCTGGCTGCAATCTATTCATCACAATACTTCAGATGACGTAGCTTATGGGGCAGGATAAAGAATATTCCTAGATAATAGAACAAGTCCAAATCTTCTAGATCTAACCATTTGTTCCTTCCCATTCTCATTTGTTAGCAGAATATATCCAAATAAAGTTTGACAGGCTTCCATGTTACCTCTAGAGTCATTGCAAAATTTATATGAAATTAGTTAGCAGTTTTGAAGGAGGAAAGGGTTAAAATCACTTTATGGTTAATTTGCTGACCCATCTACTAGATGTAATTCAGTACTGTCACAAAGGCTAACCAGAAAGATTTTATATATATTTTTTTCAAATAAGCAGAGTATTCAAGAAAGTTTAAACTTTACTTAATTTAAAGAAGCTGATAAATTAGAGCAGTTTTTAGTGGAGAGTGATCTGAACAGGCTTGGAACTGAGCAATGGTATCTGTTAGAATCACACTATACACAGAAATAAATCCAGCCCCAAATACTATCTTGCCTCTGTATACAGAGCAATGTATTAAGTTTGCATCTTAGTTAATTGCTGTTATTATGCATTTGTAAATTTCTAAGATAATTTGTTTTTTTTTCCAATCAGATCTCAAAATGTCATCATTATGACTACACCTTTATCCATGGAATACCTTGTTTTACAAAATTACAGAGGAAAAGTCCAAGATGGTAACTTACTAGCCATCTGGGTAAACAAGAGCTTCTGACACAACAAAGATCACTTTAATCACCAGAAGTAACCTCTAGACAAGAAAATCCTAACTTTATCCAACTACAAATATGGATATGTGAAGTGATGTTAGATTGCCCACTTAATGTAAAACCTACACCAGGAAAACAATTGTCTTTAGCAGAATCTTAGTAGTACTGCAGTATACATGATAGTATACATATTGTTATGCATAATATTACACATCATAGTGCATCCAGTTCCCTCCAGTGGAATGGCTTGTCTTCAGAGGTTGTGAGTTCCTCCAACACTGGAGGCTTTCAAGAAGAGATTGGACAGGTGCTTGTCTGAAATGTTATAGGGTCTCCTGCTTGAGCAGGGGTTGCACTAGATGATCTATGTCTAGTCTAAGAAATATGTCTAGTATGTCTAGTCTAGCACTGTATGTCTAGACTAATGAAAAGGAGGACTAGAGGAGACATGATAGCAGTGTTCCAATATTTAAGGAGCTCCTACAAAGATGAGGGGGTCAAACTATTTTCCAAAGCACCAAAGAGTAAGATGAGAAACAATGGATAGAAACTAACCAAGGAGAGAAATAACCTAGAACTAAGCTAGAAATTTCCTAATGGTGAGAGCAATAAAGCAATGGAACAGGTTGCCTTCTGAACTTGTAGGTACTTCACCACTGGAGGCTTTCAAAAAGAGACTAGACAACTATTTATCTGAAATGGTATAGAGTTTCCTGCTTGAACAAGGTGTTGGAATAGAAGACCACCAAGTCATTTCCAACTCTACTATTCTATGTTCTATCTCCAAGGTTGCTTCCAACTCTATTGTTCTGTCCTGTCCTGTTCTGTTCTGTTCTGTTTGGTCTACTGGTTAAGGCACTAGGCTAGAATTCCGGAGAGTGTGATGTCTAATTCCACCTGAGGCATGAAAGCCAGCTGGATGATTTGGGGCCTGTCACTTCTCTCCCTCAGCCCAACTGACCTCAGAGAGTAATTGTTGTAAGAAAAGCAGGATGAGAAAAAAATATATTTTCATTTTACATACAGGATAAAAGTAAATAAAGCAATACTGTTTTGCTACTGATGTAATATTAGGTTTTTCTTGGTAGGATGTCAAAGTAGAAGCATGTATGTTGGCATCTTCATGCAAATGCTGCAATTAAGCACTTGTGTTATGAAAACTGAAGCAACTATGTAAGTCATGGAAACTGTATAATAATATCACAAGACATCATTCTTTCCCTTTGTCTTCATGTATGCCTAGGACAGAATAGAATAATAACAGAATTGGAAGAGACCTTGGGGGCCTTTTAGTCCAACCCCCTGCACAAGCAGGGGATCCTGTACCATTTCAGACAAGTTGGCTGTCCAGTCTCTTCTTAAGCGCCTCCAGTTATGGAGCACCCACAACTTCTGAAGACAAGCCATTCCACTGGTTAATTGTCCTCACTGTCAGGAAATTTCTCCTTAGTTCTAGGTTCCTTCTCTCCTTGATTAGTTCCCATCCATTGCTTCTTGTCTTGCCTTCAGGTGGTTTGAAGAATAGCTTGACTCTCTCTTCTTGGTGGCAACCCCAGAGATATTGGAACACTGCTATTATCTCACCCCAGTCTATCTGTTCACTAGACTAGACAAACTCAATTCCTGCAACTGTTCTTAATACGTTTTAGCCTCCAACCTCCTAATCATTTATGTTGCTCTTTCCTGCATATTTTCCAGAGACTCTACATCTTTTTTATAATATGGTAACCAAAACTGGAGGTAGTATTCTAAGTATGGTCTTACTAAGGCTTTATAGCAGCATGGGGTTTTTACATCAGAAATGTAAAATTACTAATATTTGAATGAATAAGAAGTAAAAGTATGCAAGCATATAAGCAGTGTTATAGTCAAAGGAGCAGGACTGCATTTGCTTCTATTTCCATCAAGGTGAAAAGTCAAGTTGTGGAATGGGAAATATTACAATCAAACAATTTTCTTTTGCAAGATTAAGATTGTGTGAAGTTATTGTTCTTTCAAACCCACAGGTTTGTCTTCACAATTTTGATCTCACATCTATGCTCATATAAATTTGCCAGCTTTAATTACTAATTAAAAAAGTCAGGGCACTTCTCTGTCTCATTCTGCAGGTGTGATTTCATGAGTACAGCCAAGAATTTTAAAGGAGTATATGAAAGTGGATACTGCCAAGAATGGCTGAGCGAACCTTGAGATAAGAATTCAATTAAATATTCTTTTGTACTTCGTTGTTTTCTTTCTTTCATTTCTTTTGCTTCTATTTCTTTGGAATCATTCTCAAATCTTCCCTTCAAAGACTTCTTTACATTTTATGTATAAATATTTTATACATGGCTGTTTAACAATTGAAGAAAAAGGCTGCCCTCAGACCTTGCAACTCTTATTCTTCTTACAGATGGAATCCCCCAGCAGCCACTAAAAGCAATGGAATAAACAGTGCTTAAAATGTTAAGTAAAAGTGAATGCAAAATACTGAAACATGAGCATTCTTGATTGAACTTAATTGGGCCAGGATATTATACTTTCCTTAAATTTTGGAGTAAGTCAGAGATCCTTCTCCAACTTCAGGACTTCCCGACTGGATAGATTCTGTTTCTAGAATTTTCAGCAATAGTTGGGATGATTGAGCTAATTGAAGTACATCTATCTGGATAGTACCCAAACTGAGTAAATGCTTTCTGCATGTTGTACAGATCTCAGAAATTCTTTCGTATGAGTAAACAATAAGGCAGATGCACCATTTTACATATATATTAAAGCAGCAATCTAGCAGCCTTTCTTCTAACCAGATGTGACTCAGATATGGAAGAAAGCCAACTCAGACCCTGGAATCAAAGATTTGAAAGAGAGTCTAACTTTTTGTGCAATGCAGGAATCTTCATGTTATCTCAGAACAATAGCTGTCCAATCTTTGTTTGAAAAGCGTCAGGAACAGAACATCCATTTTTCAAGAATGGAAGCTGTTTCACTGCTTAATGGCTCTCACAGCCACAAAATTATTTCTTATTTCAAGTTTAGATGCTGTAAAACCTCCACCCTTTGATTCTAGTCCTATTCTTACAAATACTGCTGCCAATTCAGGGAACAGCAATACACATCTGTATACCTGTTGCATGTGTAGCATCCCACTTCCTATCATTTGTTCCTGCACGAATCGTATTGGGGATTCCTTCCCTTCACTGGTCATAGTGAGAAAAAGAGAGGTAGAACTGACCAGAGTGGGTAAAATAGAACAGGCAGAGAAAGGAACAATGAGAAGAAAGAGGGCAATAGGATTAAAATGTGGAAAAGGAGATGTGGGACAATTAGAGCAACTACGATTAATTAGAACAGGCGGGCCCATCACATGATCAATGGGTAGAGTGCAAAGTCAATTGGGTTTATAAGTAAACTCCCCACCCCTTAGCGAAAGCTAAGACAGTCGATTTTTAAGTTTTATAAATGGTTGATTTTATTGTTTTACTGCTTTTAAACAATAAACAGCTGTTTTACTATTATCCCAGAGTTCAAGGATTTTATACCATTACACAAATATCCTGGAATTCGTATTTTTAAAGTTATTAAGGATATACGTGTGTATGTATACACACACACACACACACACACACACACATAAATGTAAATTTTTGGATTGCTAACAAAGAATTAAAGGGAGACTGATATAGCTATTTCAAACTTATTTGTTCTCATCAGACAGCCACACCCTTCTGAGATTCGAACCTGGGCTGATTGCACATTAGGCAGTTGTTTTAACCTCTAGGCCACAGGCTCACGCTGAGCTTGTCAATCAGAAGGTCGGCAGTTTGGCGGGTCAAATCCCGAGTGCCGCATAGCAGAGTGAGCACCTGTTACTCGTCCCAGCTTCTGCCAACCTAGCAGTTCGAAAGGCCGGCCACATGACCACGGAGACGTCCTCGGACAAGCGCTGGCTCTTTGGCTTTGAAACGGAGATGAGCACCGGCACACATGTGCGGGGGAACCTTTACCTTATATATATATATATATATATATATATATATATATATATATATATATATATATATATATATATATATATATATATATATATATATATATATATATATATATATATATATATATATATATATATATACATATATATGTGTGTGTGTGTGTGTGTGTGTGTGTGTGTGTGTGTGTGTGTGTGTGAATTTTAGATTCACAAATATGAGCTGTCACTGTTGTGACTACTGCCTGTGGATGGCCTTCGGTTAGGCCGAAACAGGAAATAAAGATTTGTCCCATGTTTGGGGCCTAGTAAGGTAATCTAAATAGTTAACAAGCATTTAACATATATATATATATGTGTGTGTGTGTGTGTGTGTGTGTGTGTGTGTGTGTGTGTGTGTGTGTGAATTGCTGAATGTGCCAACTTATTGATTCTTTGGAAGATAAGAGGATGGGTGTAAATTTACATAAAGCTTGAGCTGTATGAAAAGACATAGCTAGTCCAAGAATCAAACAAAAGCACAAGAAAATCTAAGGTTTATTGCTTCAGTATCTATTCCCTCTAATTTCACAGGCTAACTAGGATCTGCAGGAAAATGTGTAAACAGGACTTACAACTGTACTTGATGGTAAAGCTAACAATTTAGTTTTAAGCTTTCAAGACAAGGCTCAAGCATAGCAATGTCTGAAAGTAAAAAGACCGCAAAACACTAAGAACATGGAGGAAGGGAAGGGAAGGGAATGCAGCAATTTATACCCTGGCCTCTAAGCGGCAGCCAATAGGTTTAAAGTAACCTATTGCCACCCTAGAGGCAGCCAATGGCAGCGCTGGAGATGGGTTGTCTGAGGAGCTGGGAGCCATTAGCCAGCTTCCCTGCTTAAGCAACCTTCCAGCGATTAACCCACAGGGTGTTCCCTTAACAAGACAAAGCCCAATACATTACAGCCCTCCCCCCTAGAATGTACAAACATTATAACAACAAAAGGAAAATGATTACAGCAATACAAATTTAGAAGGTACAACAATAGTGTGCATTTACATGTTTCTAACCTGTTTAATACAGATGGTTCCTAGCTAGCAGCACAGTCATGATACAGACATATTATAGCTCCGTTATTTCAGAACAAAATCCTGTAGATATGCAGGAGGTTTGTGAACCCTTGTGGAATGCCTGGGGGACCCAGGCACTTCCTGGCCTACCAGCTTGCCTGCCAGGCTGGGTAGATCAGTATCTTTAAGTTCAAAAGAGTCTGGTTGACTCAGAAATCTCTGGCTGGCCCTTCCAGGTTGGCCCACCCCAGAGTCAGTTTGCTCCGCAGAGTTAGCACAGCGGCTGTAGTGTTCTGGTTGGCTTTCTTCATCAGGGGACCCATGTTGCACTCCTGGGCTTTCTTCCCCTCTGGCCACCTCCCTATTGCTCTGGCTGCTTGGACCCTCAGAGCCAATGGATTGCTCATCCTGGCTGCCAGTTTGCAGTCCGTGGAAAGGACCTGTGATGAAGTCCTCGCTTTGTGGCTGTTCTGGAAAATGCTTCCTAAGCTGATCGATATGGCAATGGACAACTCACCCGCCCTCTAGGCCCACTTTGTATGAGAGAGGGCCTGACATTTTGGTAATCTTCCCTGGCACCAACAATTTCCCATGCCCATAGTTCCTGGCCCATGCCCTGTCGCCCACTTGCAGCCCCCTTGGGGGTTTTGGGCAAGAAGCCTCAGCTGCCACCTGGTCTGGGTGCAGCCTGTCCAGCTTTGTGATTAGGTGCCTCCCCCAGCGCAGCTCTGCTGAGCTTTTCCCTGTTGCCGTGCAAGGCGTGGAATGTTGGCAAAGAAAAAAGTCGGCCAGTCTGTGGTGTCAGTCCCCAGTCACTATATGCCTCAATGACTCCTTTGTGGTGCGAACCATACGTTCGGCTTGACCATTAGTAGATGGGTGAAACGGAGCCGATGTCGCATGCCTAATGAGGTTTGCTCTCAGGAACGCCTGAAATTCTGCTGCAGTAAATTGGGCCCTGTTATCAGACACTATGACGTCCAGCAGCCCGTGCATGGCAAAGAGATTCCTAAGCACCTGGATGGTCCTAGCAGTAGTCATGTTTGTGACTGGTATAACCTCTAGCCATTTAGAGTGGCTGACAACCACTATAAGAAAGAGCTGTCCCTGAAAGGGCCCAGCGAAGTCTATATGCATCCTAGACCAGGGAGTGTGAGTCTCCTCCCACCTGTGAACTGGAGCATGTGGCATTTCAGGCCTTGATTGCTGGCATGTATAACACCCATGCACCTGGGCCTCAATGGCTTTATCTAATCCTGGCCACCATAAATAGCTTCTTGCCAATGCTTTCATGTGAACAGTACCCGGATGACCTTCATGAAGTGATTGCAACACGCTGCCTCTTAGTGAGGTGGGAACTATGACCCTGTTCCCCCAAAGAATACAACCCTTGTGAGCTGAGAGCTTGTGTCTCTTCGTAAAATAGCTCTGAAACTCAGGACCTGGGCTTTTATCCAACCACCCTGTGTGTACCCAAGATAGCACTCTACTTAGGGTCTTGTCTGCTGCCGTTTCTGCAGCAATGTCCCCCACGTGGAGGGGAAACTCCGGCAAGTACTGAATGGACAAAACGCGGGCTGCTGGGGCTGGGGCTGGTTTGATTTGAGGCAGTGGAAGTCTGCTCAGGCCATCTGCATGGCCCATATCCTTGCCAGGTTTGTGAATTAGTTTAAAGGTATAAGCTGATAGAAAAAATGGACCATCTAAGAATCCTAGGGGATAAAATGTGGGGTGTCTGTCTGTCTGTAGTGAATAACCCCAATAGCGGTTTATGGTCTGTGAAGAACATGAAGTCCCTGCCGTATAAATAGTCGTGGAATTTTTTTTACTCCAGCAACTATAGACAGTGCCTCTTTGTCAATTTGAGCGTAATTACGCTTGGCAAAGGACAGTGTCCTTGAATAAAAAGCAATTGGAACTTGAGTTCCATCTCTCTCTAAGTGACTTAGGACTGTACCCACCCTGTATGGGGATGCGTCACATGCTAAGCAAACTGGCTATACTGTCCTGGGGCCCCGGTACCTCTCCTGGTCGGATCTTCCGACTGGCAATTCGATGGCTGGTCCCTCTAGTGACCTCTGCAGACGGACGCGATGTGGCCTATCTTTCCACAGGCCCAGCAAGTGGCTGTCTGGAACCTACAGTCCAAGCATTGGTGGCGGCCGCCACAACCTGGGCATCTAAGGAAGGGATCTTCCTTGTAAGTGGCCCCATGTTGCTTGTCGCTGCGATTCTGTTGGTCATGGTGTCTGTGTAGCTTGTCAACTTCTGTGTCATCTTCGGGGTCTTCTGTGTGTTCGGTGTCCTTGTGGTGGACGGCTTCTTCACGTTGTGTAGTTTTGGCAGACCACATGGCTCGTATGGCCCCGCCGGCAGCTTTGTCTGCCATGACTTCCTTCAGCGTGTCTGGGAACGACAGAGTCTCTTTGGCGAAGAGCTTTTGCTGTAGCTCTCAGTTTCAGAGACCTCAGACAAACTGGTCTAGTAGCCTCTCCTTGACATCAGAGAACGGGCACAGGCGTGCGGCCTGCCTCAAGGCCGCGATGAACTCAGACGTGGTTTCACCTGGTTGCTGGACTCTTTGCTTGAATGCATAGCACCAAGCAATTACCGACAGCTTGGGCTGGAAGTGGTCTCCGAGCTTCTTCTTCAAGTCCACAAATGATACGGACTCTAATGGCATTGGCACAAACAGGTTCTCCGCTATGTCAAATGTAGCTGGGCACACACAGAGAAGCGTGGCAGCCTTCAATCCATCCTCGGCGACCTGGTTTGCTCAAAGGTAGTTCTCAACCCTGGACAGGTACGAGGACCACCCTTCTGGCTGAATTATGTTGAATTCTTCCAGCTTTCTGACCTTGGCTATTTCTGCTGGTCTTCGCAGTTGGTGCTCAGCATCTTCGAATCCTGCTCCTCCGTTGCCCAGGGACTGGTCCTCTGGGCGCGTGGTTGCTAGTGTGGCTGTGCTAGCTGACCGTAGGGGCAGAATTGCTTTTCCCACCAGGCTGCCTCTCCCCTAGTGACTCTTCAGCTCAGTTGGAGGAGCAGGATCCCATCCTCGTCGCCAGTTTTGGATACTGGGTTTATTGCTTCAATGACGAGACAAGGTGAGTGAGTTCAGCAAAGATCATTGTTTATTGCTTGCAGGATCTGAACTGAGAAACAGGGCTGTGAATGCAGCAATTTATACCCTGGCCTCTAGGTGGCGGCCAATTGGTTTAAAACAACCTATTGCTGCCCTAGAGGCAGCCAATGGCGGCTCTGGAGACGGGTTGTCTGAGAAGCTGGGAGCCGTTAGCCAGCTTCCCTGCTTAAGCAACCTTCCAGTGATTAACCCACGTGGTGTTCCTTAACAAGACAAAGCCCAATATATTACAGGTCCTGAGGATTCGCTTAGGGAATGTGAGTAGTCAAATTCATTGATTTATGTCCACCTAGGTCCCAAGATCTTATCTAAAAGGTAAAAGTAAAGATTTCCCCTGTCCAGTCATTTCAAGGGGGTGGTGCTCATTTCCATTTCTTAGCTGAGGTAGGCAGCATTGTTCAAAGAGATTTCTGTGGTCATGTGGCCAGCATGACCATACACTGAGGCACGTGGAACACTATTATCTTCCCACTGAAGTGGTACCTATTTATCTACTCCCATTTGCATGTTTTGGAATGCTGGGTGGGCAGAAACTGGGACAAGTAACAAGAGTTTATCTCATTGTGCAGCATTCGGGTTTCAAACCAGAGATGTCAGCTGACAAGCTCAGCATCTTTAACTGCCGAGTCACTGTGCCTCCTCCCCCCCATATTTATACCTATGGAACTGTAAAAGAACTCCAATTATCCTCTTTGGTCAGGGCTTCCTATGCCTGCAGGCATGTACCATTTTAACACCATCAGTAATCTACATCTGTTTTAAAGTCAGACAAGCTGCAAGCTGTCATTTCATTCTATGCGGACAAATTTCATCATTCAATAATGTAGTGTGTGGAAAAACACATGCTTTCTTTTATCCTGAATCTCCAAACTCTGTTTGAACATATTGAATATACTATTTGATTTATATTATTATCATTATCTTTATCATGTCCCAAATTTTATTTGCTTTCTTCCACTCTAAGCTAAAATAATAATAAAAAAAATTAAAATCTCCCAAATGTTCACTCTCTCCAACTGGGAAGTTGCTTCCTCAATTGATCATTTGGGTAAACTACTTGAGCTTTCTCCAGCTCTGCAGTATCATTCTGGAGAGCAACCAGGCCTTCACACTTGCAAAATGGCCCATATCAACAGTTAGTGCAAAATCGTTATTTTATGAATGGTTTTCTTTCTAATTCCTTTACTAATGAACTCCCTAAAGTTTGGCTTTTTCACAGTGCTTCATCCCAGGCCAATCTTTTAATTAAATTCTTTGGCACAGACAGAAGTTTGTTTTCTTGGTTAATCACTACCCACTCAGTTTTACAACTTATATCTAAAGCTGGGATTCTGTTTTTAGTGTTGATATCACTATATATATTTACTCCCAAATTTATATGGCATAAATCTTTGTCAGAATAAATCTTTCTAAGGGGTCGGGTTCATAAAAATTCATTCCATAATAAGTCAATTAATAATGAATAAATCACAAGGGATACTATAGAACAATGGTTCTCAACCTTTTCTTCACCACAGATCCCCTTTAAATAACTTTTGCGGTATTCGACCATGGCCATGGAACACCAAGACCTAACTGAAGATTTAAATCATAATATTTCTTTAAGCTTTTGCGGACCCACTGTGATGACATTGCAGTTCCCCAGGGGACTGCAGACTGCAGGTTAAGAACCGCTGCTATAGAATATTACATCTTGTCCTTTAGGAATGAAAGCTGTAGGAATGAAAAAAACCTAAACGAATGTTTGATCACCCAACTGAGATATTTCTTAATGCTATCAGGATATTCTAAAAGCTTAATGAGATAGGATTTATTCTGAGGCCCAGCGTGGTTTTAGATCTTTGTGTTCTGTGACTATAAAGGGAAGCTCAGGTAGCTGAAATTTAATGACATTTTTTCCCCTCCTGAAATGGATAAAATCTACAAAAAGTTTCCAAATCATAGGTAAATAGAATGTGAGAACCCACCACATCCTCCCAAACTAAATACAAAAGTATTTGAACTGCATGCTTTTGAAATTGATTTTAAGCGTGTCAATCACTCTTTTATTTCTGGGGTTCTTGTTGCTCTCTGCGTTTGTAGCTACAGTATATTTGTAGCTTAGGGTTGGCACTCTCTAAGCTTGATGGTTTTTTTGCAGATGTTTCATTACCAAAGTTGGTGATCTAGCACTGATGCCCAGCTTTGATCATGTTACCTAGTTTGGTAATGAAACATCCACAAGAAAACCACCAAGCTTAGAGAGCTCCAATCCTGACTACAAATATTCTCTTCTATCAGAACTCTTTTATTTCCTGACCAAATGGGATGAAATATGCAAAAGAGGGGGAAACTTTCTTTGGGTCATGTTTAATTCTATGTATCAAGCTGTAATCCATGCAATTTGGGTTTCAGTAAAAACTTCCCACCTCTTTCCTTCCTCTTTGGCAAAAGCATTGCATTCAACATTGATCAAGCACTTGCAAATTACTCCCAATTTTGCCCACCCAATTTCCCTTATACACATTTTCTAATTTGACCATCTAGCATTAAACTTAAAGCATTTGATTGATTTCACAGTCTTGGTGGAGCAGTGGGCTAATGCCTCCTTAAGTAACACCAACTGCCTGCAATTAGTGCAGGTTCGCATCCCACCAGGCTCAAGGTTGACTCAGCCTTTCATCTTTCCGAGGTAGGTAAAATGAGGACCCAGATTGTTGGGGGCAATAAGCTGACTTTGTAATAATGCCGCTTGGGGTGTGTGTGTGTGTGAAAGCCCTAATAAGCAGGCATATACATAGAATGAAGGCTACTGCTAAGCTTGTAAGCCGCCCTGAGTCTTCGGAGAAGGGCGGGATATAAATGGAATTAAAATAAAATAAAAATAAAATAAAAATAATATTAAAATGGAGTCATTGCCCAGGCTTCTAGTCTCTAAGAAATAAGTAGTGCTACTACTGCTGACAAAAATAATCACAGATGCAACTAATGCCCAAGTGGACTGCTATATAAATGTCACCTAATCCAAAGAAGGAAACCCTATTTGGCATCACTGGCTTAAATCATTTTAGTTAGAAATCAGGTGGGACATAAGTAGATAAGAATTTTCATTTCTCCAAGCAAATGCTCCCTGGGTCATCTTTTTCCAGTCAGAAAGTCAAACATACCCTTTATGTTTGTGAGAACAGCCAAAATATAGAATTTAATTTCATAGCCTTCCCATCTAGAATCCACTACTTTTGCCACAGGCAAGAATTTTTGGAAGTTATGTGAAGAACAAATGGGAAAATAATGATGCTTCTACTGTCTGTCAAAATATGACTGTAAATTTACATCTCAGTGCTGACCTTTCTTCGGCTCTTAGAGCAAACACATGTGCACACCCATATGCAACCAAATCAAACAAAAACAAAACAAAACAAAATCAAAAATCCCTGGTCATATTTTAATGCAGGATACACTGAGTACAAGGAATGCTTGGCTTTTCACTAAATTGCTCTGCTATTTAATGAAGGCAAACCAATACTATTTCCCTTCCTTATCTCTTAATGAAAAACCAAGTTACCTGAAATAAAAGTAGACTCAGCACTGGATCAGATGTGGCACAGAAATCATAATGTGACATCTAATCCTATATCATTGCTATAAATTGTTCCCCAATTGTGTGAGTTTCCAGCATTTATTATTTATTTATTTATTTATTTTATTGGATTTATATACCGCCCTTTCCCGAAGGACTCAGGGTGGTTTACAGGATACTAATACACTGATACAAAAATTAAAAAGCAATTAAAAAGAATTAAATTTGATCCCTAAGAATAAAAATCCCAATTAAAACTAAGAACTCTCAGCCCGGACCGGGAAGCTCAAAGAGCCAGGTCTTCAGGTCCCGGCGAAATGAACGAAGGTTGGGGGCAGTCCTAAGTTCCACAGGCAGCTGGTTCCAGAGGGCAGGCGCACCCACAGAGAAGGCCCTCCCCCTGGGTGTTACCCGTCGGCAATCTTTAACCGTCAGCACCCTGAGAAGGCCCTCCCTGTGAGAGCGCACTGGATGAAGGGAGCTTGATGAGGTGTTCCCTCAGATATCCCGGACCCAAGCCATTAAGGGCTTTATTGGTCATCACCAGCACCTTGAATTATTCAAATGCATTATAAAAGAAAGTTGATTGTGTTTACAGGGAAGGGAAGGGAAGGGAAGGGAAGGGAAGGGAAGGGAAGGGAAGGGAAGGGAAGGGAAGGGAAGGGAAGGGAAGGTGATCTTCCCACAGCTACCAAAAAGCATTCTCTGCTGCAACCACAGTAACCTAATTGTGCCACTCATACTTGGTATCTCCCTCAAAAAAATCTTCACTTTTGCCCTTGATCTTGATGCGTACTGAATCTAATCCTGCATGCTTATTTATCTAGAGCTGGGTTCAAAATCTCCCAGAGTCTTCTTTGTGAAAATCTGTGGTTTATTTTCATGATAGTTTGAGTTGGAAATCAGAAAAAAAAAAGTTCTGTAAATTGCAAAATTAGCTTAGTATATAGTTTGAAAATCAGGTCCTTTCTATAAATGGGACATTCTGGCATTTTCCCTGTTCATGGCGTGTCTGCCTATTTTGCATAATAACTAGGCTTTCACCCATCCAAAGCAAATTAACTGTAGCCTTAGACACCAGCAGATGTTCCAGCTCTGATTTATGGTTTATATTATGTATATATTTTGCAAACTATGGCTTAATAGAATAGTCTTATATTTATTCTGTATATAATGATTAAAAACCCCTTCATGGATTACTGCCTTGTCGTGGCGAAGGGGCTTGCGTAATTCAATGAAGCTATGAGCTATGCCGTGCAGGGCCACCCAAGATGGAAAGGTCATAGCAGAGAGTTCTGACAAAACGTGATCCACTGGAGAAGGAAATGGCAAACCACTCCAGTATCTTTGCCATGAAAACCCTATGGACAGTACCAAAAGGCAAAACAATATGACGCTGGAAGATGAGCCCCTCAGGTTGGAAGGCGTCCAATATGCTACTGGGGAAGAGCAGAGGGCTAGTACTAGTAGCGCCAGAAAGAATGAAGCGACTGGGCCAAAGCCGAAAGGACGCTCAGCTGTGGATATGTCTGGTGGTGAAAGGAAAGTCCGATGCTGTAAAGATTTTTTCTCCATAGGAACCTGGAATGTAAGATCCATGAATCAAGGAAAGCTGGACGTGGTAAAACAAGAGATGACCACTCTAATGGCAGAAAGTGAAGAAGAACTAAAGAGCCTCTTGTTGCGGGTGAAGAAGGAGAGTGCAAAACTTGGGTTGAAACTAAACATTAAGAAAACCAAGATCATGGCATCTGGCCCTCTCAATTCCTGGCAAATAGATGGGGAAGAAATGGAGGTAGTGACAGATTTTATTTTCCTGGGCTCCAAGATCACCGCAGATGGGGACTGTAGCCAAGAAATTAAAAGACGCTTGCTCCTTGGGAAGAGAGCCATGGCAAATCTAGACAGCACACTAAAAAGCAGAGACATCACCCTGCCAACAAAAGTGCGTATAGTCAAGGCTATGGTCTTCCCAGTTGCAATGTATGGCAGTGAAAGCTGGACCATAAGAAAGGCTGAGCACCAAAGAATTGAAGCCTTTGAACTATGGTGCTGGAGAAGACTCCTGCGAGTCCCTTGGACTGCAAGGCGATCAAACCGGTCAGTCCTAGAGGAGATCAACCCTGACTGCTCTTTAGAAGGCCAGATCCTTAAGCTAAAACTCAAATACTTTGGCCACCTAATGAGAAGGAAGGACTCACTGGAGAAGAGCCTAATGCTGGGAAAGATTGAGGGCACGAGAAGAAGGGGACGACAGAGGATGAGGTGGCTGGATGGAGTCACTGAAGCAGTAGGCGTGAGCCTAGATGGACTCCAGAAGATGGTAGAGGACAGGAAGGCCTGGAGGAACATTGTCCATAGGGTCGCGATGGGTCGGACACGACTTCGCAACTAACAACAACAACAATGATTAAAACAGCCAGTAGTTAGGAATATTTTGTAATCATATTCACGATCCGACATCATTACAAAAGAAACATGGCCAAACTGGTTATGTCTCTCTCACACACAAAACACACACACACACATACACACAAATGAATATTCCATCCTGTCCCAATACTTGGGAAAGAACCAGATCTTCAAGACTTTTCTAGATATATGCAGAGTCAATTCAACTTCATTATTATTCCTAGGGCAAGGGCCTCAACAGAAGAAGAATGCCTCCTGGATCCCATTATTTGTTGCTAATTAATTTTTGGGGCCCAGAGCATGCTTGTGAGATTTATTTATTTATTTAGTAGAATTAATTAGACAGAGATGGTCCCACAAATTTGCAGGCCCGGTGGCATGAACAGCTTAATAGAATACTGCCAGAATTTGAATTTCAAATTTCAACTATCCCAGTAATGGTGCACCCATTATTGCATTCTGGATTAATTGTAGCTTCTGATTGGTTTTTAGGAGCAACCTAATGTAGAGCAGAATTCCAAGCATAAATGACTAAGGAATGAATATCTGTGAGCAGTCCCTTCCTGTAAAATCTAGAAACAGGCACAAGTCTTTCTAGCCAATGGCTGCTAACTTCTGTTTCAGCAGCCACCAAGATGTTAAGAAGACTTAAAACTCAAAAGGGCCCACATATTCTGCAATAAGACTCACAACTTATGCAACCACTCAGCTGGCCAACAAATATATAGCTACTTAGTCTTGCTGGATATCAACAACCTAAGATATACAGATGATACCACTCTAATGGCAGAAAGTGAAGAGGAACTAAAGAGCCTCTTGTTGCGGGTGAAGAGGGAGAGTGCAAAAGTTGGCTTGAAACTTAACATTAAGAAAACCAAGATCATAGCATCCAGCCCTCTCAATTTCTGACAAATAGATGGAGAAGAAATGGAGGTAGTGACAGATTTTATTTTCCTGGGCTCCAAGATCACCGCAGATGGGGACTGTAGCCAAGAAATTAAAAGACGCTTGCTCCTCGGGAGAAAAGCCATGGCAAATCTAGATAGCACACTAAAAAGCAGAAACATCACCCTGTCAACAAAAGTGCGTATAGTCAAGGCTATGGTCTTCCCAGTTGCAATGTATGGCAGTGAAAGTTGGACCATAAGAAAGGTTGGGCACCAAAGAATTGAGGCCTTTGAACTATGGTGCTGGAGAAGACTCCTGCGAGTCACTTGGACTGCAAAGCTTTCAAACCGGTCAGTCCTAGATGAGATCAACCCTGACTGCTCTTTAGAAGGCCAGATCCTGAAGTTGAAACTCAAATACTTTGGCCACCTAATGAGAAGGAAGGACTCACTGGAGAAGAGCCTAATGCTGGGAAAGATTGAGGGCAAGAGAAGAATGGGATGACAGAGAAAGAGGTGGCTGGATGGAGTTACTGAAGCAGTAGGTGTGAGCTTAAAGATGGCAGAGGACAGGAAGGCCTGGAGGAATGTTGTTCATGGGGTCACAATGGGTCAGACACGACCACAACTAACAACACCGTGTCTTTCTGGATGAATTCTGATCCTCCCCATCCAGACACTGAGAACTAACCTACTGGAGATACCTAATCCCAAGTTAATGGATGATCTCACCCAACATGAAATACTAAATAGGAATGGGGACAGAATCATACTCTGAGGCATTCCACAAATCAAGGGCTCAAAGCTGGATCTCCCCAACACCAATCAGAAATGATCTTGAAGGAAGAGAAAAAGCACCTCAACACCATATCCTCTACTCTTCACCCCCTGAGTTTAGATATTATAAATTGCTGTATTAAAGTACTGCCAGGAGATCAAGGACAGCCTGGATGGGTGAATATTCTTTCAAAGATAGAAAGATTATTTGCTGGCTATAGGAAAACTTTGGTATTTGTTCTGCATAGCAAAGTTCTGACTGAAGAATATTTCAGCACTTTGCTATATTCCTTATGAATCAGAAAACAAATTCACAGTGCATTCAATTAGCAGAAAGATGGCTTATTTAACTTTATGCCTTGTTTGAGTCCTGTCATCCTCTGCCCTTTAAAGAAATAATTGAAACATACTATTTGACAGGATGGTTAAGCTTTCACATTCAACTGTACATAGCTGTGTTACCAACCCCACTATCTCTTGTTTATGAAGAAAGCAAACAAAGGAACTAAATTCAAGCAATGCCTTTAATTGCCTGCAGGACCAATGGAGCAGAGGAGAAAAATAACATTGAATTATCAATTTGCTGCATATGCTCCTGAGAAGACTTGTCAAATTGCCTGATTACATGTTTCACATCAGATCATGTCAATCTACACTTTCCCCTAACATATTAACTCTCTTTTATCTAATTTGTATCCTATGAATAACTTGGCCAGGATAAAAAAACCACACAAAATGTCAACTTCAATTCACTTCATTCTGCCCACCAGGTAGCAAAGATATTTAAGGAAGTTGCATATGTGGGAGGGAGGAAGAGAGGGAGGAAGGAAGGCAAGAAGGAAGAAAGAAGGAATAAAGGGTTCATATTCTTCACTACCAGCTTCATATTAGTAGAAATCAGGATAGAACTCAATTTCATCCAATGTCTGTGATAAAGAATTGTACTGAACATTTGAGCAATGGAACAAGGGAAAGTACTAATTTGGGAGGTAGAGAGAAAATTTAGACATTTGATATCCATATTGTTCGTGTCATGGTGTTTTTTTCTATTACAAAACATGTAACATTGGCCTAGAGTGAATGAAAAAAACACCTTGGCAGTTTCTGAATGAGATGTTTTACTGCTCCCTCATTAACTGCATTTTTTTTAAAGTGCCTGCACATTTCTGTTTTACATACAGGCTTAGGAAATGACAAGTGTTCAACAAGTGACAAGTACCAGCAATTGCATTATTGTCCTAGAGACTTCTTGACTCAAAGTTCAATATAGACTCAGAACAAGATTGATTCTGAACATGGGATTCATCTGTTGTCTCAAGGAAGCTCTTGACTCACAAAAGCTTCATCAGCATCATAGAAAGAAAGAAAAAAAAGAAAGAAAAAAAAGAAAGAAAAAAAGAAAGAAAGAAAGAAAGAAAGAAAGAAAGAAAGAAAGAAAGAAAGAAAGAAAGAAAGACTATATTGTAAGATAGATGAGTCACATTGTGTCTTGCTGCCTATTTGCAGAAGTTCCAGAAACTAGGGGAAAGCATTCCCAGAATGGATATGTTTTCTTCTGAGGCTGTAACTCTGTTTTAAATGGTTACACTATTATCAATGAAAACCAACCTTCCTTCCTTCCTTCCTTCCTTCCTTCCTTCCTTCCTTCCTTCCTTCCTTCGTTCCTTCCTTCCCACAAATGCAACTTTCTTGGGGCAAATTCAATCACTGTGAATTGCATATTAAGGGATAAAAACAAATTCCAAATCACTTGTCCTTTATTTAGGTTTATTTATTTATCAGTTATTTTAATTTATTTACTATTATTTACTGTATTTTATTTATTATTATTAGGCTTGCTTATTGGTTTAGTGTCTTAGCTTTACTTATTTGCTTAGATTGCTGATTTGTTTGGTAGATGAAAAAATGGAGGATTGGGAATATTTTAAAACAAAAATATTGTTTTAAGAATGTAATTGTTACATGGCCCAAATTTAGCTATCATCATCTATTAGAATCCACCAAAATTATCCGCAATGCAGTTCTATGTATTTTCCTGTGTTCTCGGATGTTGGTAGGAATGATGGTGATGGTCCTAATACATGCTGTAGTCTAGTTAATCTTGCCTGGGTACAGTCAAACATACATTTATTGCTGTCTGAAGAAGTTTGTAGGCCAAGCACAGAGCCATAGTTCTTTTTGTTCACATACAAATTTAAAGCAGACAAGCATTTTCTTATATTACAGCATTTTCAGAAAAAAAAATGTTCAGACCAGAATTCAATCTATATTTTATTTTATTATTTTATTTTATTTTATTTTATTTTATTTTATTTTATTTTATTTTATTTTATTTTATTTTATTTTATTTTATTTTATTATTTTATTTTATTTTATTTTATTTTATTTTATTTTATTTTATTTTATTTTATTATTTTATTTTATTTTATTTTATTTTATTTTATTTTATTTTATTATTTTATTTTATTTTATTTTATTTTATTTTATTTTATTTTATTATTTATTTTATTTTATTTTATTTCTTTTTATTTTATTTCTTTTTTATTTTATTTTATTTTATTTTATTATTTTATTTTATTTTATTTTATTTTATTTTATTTTATTATTTTATTTTATTTTATTTATTTATTTTATTTTATTTTATTTTATTTTATTTTATTTTATTTTATTTTATTTTATTTTATTTTATTTTATTTTATTTTATTATTTTATTAATTTTATTTTATTTTATTATTTTATTATTTTATTTTATTAATTTTATTATTTTATTATATTTATTTTTCACCATCTAAATATCTTCAGTAACTTGAACTACTTTGGAAGAGGATTGATCCCTTCTGGGAAATTACAGGTCTCTTACAGATAGTAGCATCATGAAATGTAAATTCTTTGCCGATATGCAGGTTATTTTCATATAGTGCATTTGGCTATGATTTGCCCAGAATAGTGGTGTCAGAACCCTCAACTATTAATTACTGTTTATTAATCACTCATATTCTCTGGGCTTACACTGTTCAGGTTCTGCCATTCTCCTGGGGAGGGGGGAAGAGATCAGGGCCTTGTAGTACACCTATTTGCTTTGATGTATTCTCTGCAGATGATACCACTCTATGCAGATGATACCACTCTAATGGCAGAAAGTGAAGAGGTACTAAAGAGCCTCTTGTTGCGAGTGAAGAACGAGAGTGCAAAACTTGGGTTGAAACTAAACATTAAGAAAACCAAGATCATGGCATCTGGCCCTCTCAATTCCTGGCAAATAGATGGGGAAGAAATGGAGGTAGTGACAGATTTTATTTTCCTGGGCTCCAAGATCACTGCATATGGGGACTGTAGCCAAGAAATTAAAAGACGCTTGCTCCTTGGGAGGAAAGCCATGGCAAATCTAGACAGCACACTAAAATGCAGAGACATCACCCTGTCAACAAAAGTGCGTATAGTCAAGGCTGTGGTCTTCCCAGTTGCAATGTATTGCAGTGAAAGCTGGACCATAAGAAAGGCTGAGCACCAAAGAATTGAAGTCTTTGAACTATGGTGCTGGAGAAGACTCCTGCGAGTCCCTTGGACTGCAAGGCGATCAAACCGGTCAGTCCTAGAGGAGATCAACCCTGACTGCTCTTTAGAAGGCCAGATCCTGAAGCTAAAACTCAAATACTTTGGCCACCTAATGAGAAGGAAGGACTCACTGGAGAAGAGCCTAATGCTGGGAAAGATTGAGGGCAATAGAAGAAGGGGACGACAGAGAATGAGGTGGCTGGATGGAGTCACTGAAGCAGTAGGCGTGAGCTTAAATGGACTCCAAAAGATGGTAGAGGACAGGAAGGCCTGGAGGAACATTGTCCATAGGGTCGCAATGGGTCGGACATGACTTCGCAACTAACAACAACAATTCTCTGCGTGGTGTGAAAGGAATGCCTCGCGGCCATCTGCCTTATCTCAGCATGGAAGGAGGAACAAGAGAAGACCTAACAATCTTAAGAGAGGAGCCTTATCATTCATTTCCCACAGCTCAATGGCATCTGTGGATTGGCCTGTTTGAACTGACCGGATGGACAGTTAGGGTGGGGTTATTATTTTGCAGGTTTAACGTATTGATTTGGGCGGGAAGTCCTCAGATCTTGCCTAGCTTTCCTGCTTTCTGTATCTGCCAATCAAAGTTCCTTTTGAAATGATGCCAGTTTCAAGAGTTCTGCCTTCTTGGTAGAGGAATGGAGGCAGGTCCTTGCAAGTGGAGTTATTTCTCCCTACTGTCTGAAAAAGTGTTCAAAACGTCAACTCACCAGTTCCACTCTGCAGTTTTCCCAAACTAGAGTTCTTTAGATATGTGGAGAATTTTGGACTTTTTAATTAATGTGGAAGTTCTGATGAAAAATCCTGCAATTTATAGTCCCAACATACTGTATCTCTCTTTTTTGGTAGTATATTTTATTCATTATTTTTTTAAAAAACCCATAAATAATAAATTGGTGAACAGTGTGTTGTATGGGTTACATTTGTAAAACAATCACTAACAATTGATTTCTATAATCCATAATCCACATAATAGTTTTAGTTGATTTCCTCTTTTTCCCAAAACATCTTTTGCAAACATTGAGTTAATACAATTCTTATTGTTTTGATAGATAACAATTTAATATATGATTTTCCCAATAGTCCTAAAAATAATAATCACATCAATATAATATTTCTTTTCTAGCCAATCATTATCATAGATCCTATTACAGTCCTTATTTTAATTTGTTTCTCCCAGCGAATTCTAGATATTCTTACTGGTTAAGATTTTCTCAAAAATTAGTTAAATTTATGAATTTAACTCTATTTTTCCATATGAACCATCTCACACTTTTACATTTCTTAAGGAATAGATAAAAAAGTAGAAAAAAGAAAGAAAAGCAAGAATAAATAACATACTACTTAAAATATATATCCCTCCTAAGCTAATATGTATTTGTTTCCTAAATTTCTTATCCTTTTAACCATAATTAAAAATATGATTAATCTTTAAACATTCCATTTAATACATCTAGTCATCTAGTCTTTAACTCTTATTCAAAACATTTTTTATCCATTATAATTTTCTTAAATTCAATTACATTTAAAAATCTAAAACATTTCCTTTATCTAAGTCATTTCAACTTTTTTATATTACTCATATCAAGAAAGAGAACAAACAAGGGAAAAAAGCATACTATATTATATTTAAAGAATTCATCCCTCTTAGAGTGACATATATATTCCAAAACTTTTCTATTTCTTTAACCATATTCAAACAAATGTTTCTTTTTTAAGTATTCTCTCTGGTAAGTCCCATCATCTATTTTCTTAATCAATGTATTTTGCTGAATCAAAAAGTTTTTCCGTATGTTCATAAATGTTGCTGTAGATATAAAAAGTAAATCAGGAGAAGGGTCTTTGTATGAGACTTCTGCCTTTCCATGTTTGTTGAAAATCTTTTTTCTTTTTCTTTCTCTCTGTTTCTCTTATCATTTCCTTTCTCTCCAATGTTCCTGACATCTCTACAGTCCATTTTATCCAATCTGTTTTCTTGTCCTCAGATTTATTTTCTAGTCTTAAGGGACAAGTTGTTTTTTTTCAATTCTTGTGAATTTTTTTCCACTAGGATTAAATCATGCTTCCTTGTTTTGTTAAGTTCTATCTTTAAGTCTCTATTCTCAATTTTATATCCATTTATCTGTTTTATCTGCTCCTTCTCTGTTGTTGTTTTCTGAGAATTTTTTTTGTTGTAGAGTTAACTTGGAAATAGATTGATTTATGTTTTCAAAGTTTTTTTGAATTTCTTTGTGGTTTAAAGTCATTGTTGTTTGAATTAGTTGCAGTATACTATATATCTGCTCCTGTGAAGTGTTTATGTTTTTTTGATATGTTCTTTTTGCATGTCTCATAACCATCATAACCAAGAATTTGAGTTTTCCTCTTCCTTTCTTTTCTCTGCAAATAGCTTTAGAGTCCCAATTAGATAGATATTTGTAATCCAAATAGTTCAAAAAAAGATTTTTTCCCCTGAAATTT
Organism: Vipera berus; assembly: GCF_964194415.1. NCBI lineage: Eukaryota > Metazoa > Chordata > Lepidosauria > Squamata > Viperidae > Vipera > Vipera berus. The sequence continues at coordinate 107,149,867 of NC_138206.1, forward strand.
GTAATTCTCTCTTTGTCTACAGCCCAAATTATTGTCCTTCTTTTGGTCACAGCTGTTCTTTGTTGTTAAAGATTTGAAGGTCACAGACACAGATTAGCTTTTCCCAGATTTTGCCAAGTATTATGTTAAAATCGTAACTGTCATAGTCTTCATCTGCCACTAGGTGTCAGCAACTATTTGTTGTTCAATTTCCAAAATGAACAATTATATTTAAAATGAGAATCTTAACCATTCAAACAATTTTAAATTTATCCAGATTTGAGTTTTAAATTTCAGGTTTTATATTTATTTCATTTCCATATATTTTGATCCTCCATAAAAAGATTAATTTGCCGCTTCTGTTAGTATAAGAGTGGGGCAGAAATCCCCCTCCTTCCCTTTTGGAGGTATTTTGCTTCTTGGGGATCTTTTCCAGGAAATTAAGTATAAAATAGAAAAGAGAAGATCGAATTCCTCACTCAGTTTCAAGCATGCTGCTCACAGTTGTGCTGGTTAGTGCTTTTGGACTTCAGTTGCTAGTAGCTTGGGCTGGTCGATGCAATATGACCAGCCTTTCTCCCATAGGGTTAGAAGGCTTTCCCCAAGTCAAACTGAATGGCCGCCACCATTCCAGAATCGCTGGAGCACCCTTATTTCTTTGTCCCCTGGCAGGGTGAAATTAGCCACAGGGGTGTGGAGAATCCACAAGCCCATGACCGTTTGCTACTGCGCAAAACTGGAAGTCCCAACATATCTCCTTCTATGTCTGTGTCTCTCTGTGTCTCTAATTATTAAGAAGCTGGACTAGGAGTGGGAGGACTCAAGTTTTAGTTCTGTCTTAGCCAGGGAAACCATCAAAGTGACTTAGGAGCAGCAAGTAGTAGCAGGAGGAAGAGGAATAATGATCTGTAGATATGTATATATCTGTTGACTGTTCAAGGTAGACCAGACTTGGAAACCAAATTTATGAATACTAAAACTAATTTTATTATAGGGTTACAGTAACATATTTTGAAAGCCTGAAAGCATCTCACCCTATCTTTATATACAAAGAACTAGAGAGAGCTCAGTCTGACATGCTTTTTCAAATTGCACTTCTAACTAAGACTTAAATTTCTTTTGTGTATTTCTTGGTTGTGACTTTTCCTCCTGTTCCTCAAGGTCATTCTCACAGTTCATTAAAATACCTGGGACAAAACTACTATAGTAATAGTCCATGAATTTGTGCTGCATTAATGCTTCTTGCCTCGACCTGCAAGTCACTGTACTGGGATTAAAAAAAAAGTTCCAAAGGCAATATTTCCCCTCCCCATTTAAAGGAAAGCACACAATAGATGGAAAACATCTGACATTATTAAATTGTTTTGGTTTCTGGGCATTTTACTTTTTTATCCGATTTCCGATCTTGCCTGTCACCTTCTATTAAATATGTAATATTTGCACTTTATTTTAATGTTCACTTGAACCAAAAATACCTAGTGGCTAAATATGTGGATCTACTGTTGAGTCAATGTCAGTACACTGAAAATGCCAACAGTAGTTTCTGTGTATAACTTGTGCATTAATACAAAAATTAAATATCCCTGAAACTGTTAAAGGTAAAGTTATATACCTTATTATAGAAAAGATTGATTAAATTGTTTCTGAATGCTTGTGGGATAGATGATAGAAGGATGGAAGGATGAATAGAGGGATAGATAGATAGATAGATAGATAGATAGATAGATAGATAGATGGATAGTGAGAGAGAGATGATAGATAGATACAGAGAGATGAGACAGAATGTGTGTGTGTGTGTAGTCATAATCATCATCATCATCAACAAAAACAACAAAAACAACAAACTGCCATCAGTTCTTTTTGCTATGTGACCATCCCATTTCCATTTCAATTCTTTTATTCTCTTGATGATATTGTATATTTTCATTTGTTCTCTAATCTACGTGCAGGTCTTTGTATCTTGTCTTGTAATGCAGGACATATATCTTTCCATGGCTATTAGTGCCACTTTTGTATTGATTGTGAGATTAGTGTCCATGTTTCACCAGCATATGTTAGAGCTGGTAGCACCTGCTGATTGGAAACTTTTCTCTTCAGGCTGTTGTTCAAAATTATATTTAGTTTGCCGAAAGCCTGCCAATCACCTGCCATTCAATTTCCTTTATTATATCACCTTCCATTGAGATCCATATATGTAATGGTCTACTAATGTGTGTGTATGTGTGTGTGTGTGTGTGTACACACACACACACACACACAGAGAGAGACACCTAGCAGTTCTAAAGCATGCAAAAATGCAAGTAGAAAAATAGGGACCACTACGGTGGGAAGGTAACAGCGTTCCGTGCACCTTTGGCATCTAGTCATACTGGCCACATGACCACGGAGACATCCGCGGACAAGCGCTGGCTCTTTGGCTTTGCAACAGAGAGGAGCACCGGCCCCTAGAGTCGGAAACGACTAGCACGCATGTGCGGGGGAACCTTTACCTTTACCTTTATATATATATAAACATGGGGCAAATCTTTATTTCCTGTTTTCAGCCTTATCTCAAAGGCCATCGAACAGGCTGTAGTCACACCGGACAGTTCATATATTTGTGTAAATTACTAACAAATAATTAAGGGAGACTGACTGACTGATGAAGACTAAAGAGTCAGAAATGCATCTTAGTCTCCCTTAATTCTTTGTTAGTAATTTACACAAATATATATATATATATATATATATATATATATATATATATATATATATATATATATATATATATATATATATATATATATATATATATATATATATATATATATATATATATATATATATATATATATATATATATACACTCACAAATAATAAAATGAAATGTTTTATACTTATTAATATGTTCCCCATATTAGCTACCAATGTCATGTTTTGGAAGCAAAATGGTATTAATTTAACATGTAACCTTTGTCAGAAGATATTCAAGGTATATTAAAAGGACTCTGCATACCTAACAGTAATTCATTTTTCAGAGCCATTTTGTATTTTAAAAGCTGTCCCCAATGATTCTACAATATGTGTTAAAATAGGTTTAATTCCTAAAGAGCCTTATTAGGATAAAATGGATAATATATAAAGTAGACATTAGTGTCCCATTAAACAAATTTGATTTTTTTTAATTCTACTAAGAACAAAGTGTTAGAGACAATTAACACAACAGGAATGAAATCTAGGAGTGGTAGAAATGAGAAAAAGAAAGAAAAATGCAGTCCACTTGACTGAAAGTAGTTTTGCAAAGCATTTTGATAAATTCCAGCACTATTAATGTAGATATGAATAGATATAATGCAGATGTTAGTGTCTGACACATTTCCTTCAAATTAGCAATGATTTATTTTAACACTCTTCTTCATATGCATGTTATGTTTGTCATTTCCCTCACTTTGCTATCCCCTTGTGGTACCTTTATTAGAAGGTTTGTGGAGCTTTTCAGCCCTTTGTGAAAAAAAGAAACCAAGTGATCAGCATGAAGATGAAAAATGTTCATCGTTGTCTTCTTCAGAAGTGACACTTGGTGTAGAAAATTATTTTTGGATCTGCTACTTAAAAGTGCCCCTATGGTTTTGGAACATATATGATACAAAACATGGATTTGTTAGCTCCAAATTGTGAAAGGAAATAGGTGTAAATGTTAGGGCTGTGCAAAGAAGTCAAAAAAAGGAAATTAAAGAGTGATCTATTATGAATAAAACATATCTTTTCAAAGTATCAGAACAGTGGTGACTTTTGAAAGGCTGATCTGACTGCTTCAAATTCTATTCCTCATGGTAGCTGTGTAACCCTTTTTTCATTAGCAACTGAAACAAATCTGTTGTTAGCCTGTGCCTTATACCGTGCGAAAATTGGCAACTAACACAAATTTAGAAAATATGTTTCTTGACACAAAAATTAACGGAATCTGCAAGAGGTGTCTTCTTGTGATCCTTTATTCAAAGGAATCCAGTGTTCAGTCTAGTAAGTGTGTTCAGATCCAGGACTAAATGCAATAATAAACTTCTTAGTTATTTTGGAAGAGCTTAAGATGAGTAGATACTGATAACAATCTCATAAAACTGTTGTTTTCGTTGTTGGACATGGCCATTCTTGTATAGCTTTTCTTGCTTTTTACAAGTATATCCACATAGATTTAGATCAGAGCTAAGGCCTCCAAGATTAGACATTAGGTGATTAACATAACTTTGATTTCATTTGCCTGTCTTTTAATTCTTTGTGTGATACAATTTAAAAACTTAGATATTGCCATTTTAGTGAAAATATCAGAGGCTAAACAAGAGCCCTGTGATCAAACAGAAGCAAATGAATCATTATGCCTTCTTTAATCAAGAGTTTCTTTATTCTCAGATTTGGTCCTGCTGATATCTATGACAATAGAATGAGCATCAGGAACACAAAACACTGAATATTTTCATAGAATATGATTAAAAGTAGCAATATAATATATTTTTGCTATTTCCATAATAATCTTAAAATCACCTGTATTGTGCATCTAAAAAGCAATTGAAAAATAATGTGGCTTGTATTTATAGACATTCCCAAGTGATATTGTTTTGATATTTTTGTCTTAACATTTGTAAGAAGATTTTTGGGTTTGAGGATGGTGCTTTTGTGCTGTAAACACTTATTAGACTGATTATGTAATACCTGATATATTTCTACATTGCATTGACTGGTTTCCAGAAAAGTATTTTCTAATAACATTTTTATTATTATTTTTCTTTTCAATAAATGTAACTTGATATGTTCATGCAATATATTTTTCTAATATGTTAATTAATACAGTAATATTGTGTTTAATGTTGGGCCACTCTCAAGCCACTACACGCCAGAAATATCTGTGAAATACATTGTCGAATACTTGTCAAATACTTGAATTAATGTTTAAGTAAGCATTTTTCACTAAACATAGACTCAATCTGCTAGTAATTTAGCCAACCACGTCATTATGTTTACTGGTACAAAGACATCCTCCCATTAAGCAAAAGTCCCAGGACAAAATTTTCACATCAAAATGTGTTAAATACCAAATTTGATGATTTTCAAAGCAGTTGAATACCAAGGCAGCACTGTATATACCTGTTCTGGCCATATTATATACATATGAGCAACCAAGGGAAGCGTTCAACTCCTCTCCTTCATTATACAGTCATCTGCTTGGTGTTGAAAGCTTTCATCAGTACTCATGCTACAGTTAAATATTAAGAGGAAACCTCATAGAAAAAATATATCAAAGTTTTCTTTTCCTTTTATCAAGGCTTCACAGTAATGGAAAAATGTGTAGTAAAAATAAAACCTAGTGGTAGTCCATTTGCCATCTAGAACAATTAAGTTCAGAACTTACAAGCATTATTTGAAAGCAATTCTCAAATTCCCTGAGAATAAAATTTTAAAAAGAAGCCTCTTCCGGTGGAAAGAAAAGTTGAGAAATTTCAACAACGTTTGGACAGACCATTGTCAGTTTTTGCATTAAGGTAGAGCTTGATGAGAGATATTTTGACATGCTTTTGATTATCAACCAGCTTTAGAATTGGTAATGAAGATAGTGAGGTGGTGATTATTTTCTAACTTTTAGGACAACCTGTCAAAAGTAAGGAAACCAGCAGTTAAGACTGGCATTTGCCAGGATAACAATGAAAATCTTGGAAATTATATTCAGAAGTTTATAATGTGTTTATTCTTACAAATACTGTACCAGAATTCTGCAGGCAGTGGTTTTCCTTCTGATGCTCAGTAGAAACAAAAGTTTCTTTGAAGAATCAGAAATAGCATTTATGTTTATCAGTATACCTGAGAATACTATGGGTAGCCAAGAAAACAAACTAATGGATCATAGAAAAAAACCCATTCCAGAATTAAAACAAATGATGAGACTCAACCGATCATATTTTGGATTCATTATGTGAAAACGTGGCTAGAGACTTGGCTCAAGAAATCAATAATGTTGAAGGAAAATGGTTGGTGTGGTTCCCAAGAGCTACCATTGGCTTGATGGTACATAAAAATTGCAAAAAAAAAGTATTTTTGTTGGCTGCAAAAATCAGCCACATATTTAGGCTGAATAGGGCATTTTTCCCCATCTATTGAGTTTTTCCCAAGGACCTAGGATAGGCAGATGTTGTTGTTTGAGTGTATTTAAAGTATTGTCTCAGGAGGTAAGCTGTTCCAAACAAAGTTGCTTTTTGCAATTGACTGTAATTGACTGTTGGGGATTTTGTCAATGCCAATGGTATTCAAGTGGTGCTCCAGATGTTTTGAGATTGGACACAAAATGCCCATGACTATTGGTACTATCTTTGCTTTCTTTTGTTAGTCATTCCACTTCTATTTGCAGGCCTTTGTGTTTTGTGATTTCTCTTCTATTTTGCTGTCTTCAGGTACTTCAGCATCCACTCTTCACACTTTTCTGATTTTCTTAACAACAATTGTTACATCTAGGATTATGTGCCTGTCTGTTTAAATTCTAAAATCCCAGATGTTTAGCTTTTTCATTTTCTGTGTTTATTTTGTAGTTCTGGCTTGCAGGCAAATTGTGTGTATATATTTTGCAGATATTCTAATGTACCATTGTTGTTATTTTGTCACGTTGCTGTTTGTAATCACTCTGTGAGATCTTCTTGTAGTGACAATGTAACAGGGGTGGTCCACTGTTTCTTCATCTTCTTTGCAGAAGAAGATGAAGAAACAGTGGACTGTTACTGTTTTCTAAATTCTGGCTTTGTATGCATTTGGTCTTAAGGCTTGGTCTTGTGAAGCCAGAATTAGATCCTCTATTTTTTTTTCTTTTACTTTCCTGCCTTAGCCAGTATTTCCTGCTTCTTTTAAAAATATATTGGCCATGTAAAATGTTGCCCTGCCAAGTCTCTTTTCTGTTCTTCATTTGGTATTTCTTGTAAGGCAGTTTGGCCTCTTTGATAATGATGACGACGATGATCTGCCAACTCCTATAGACTTACAAATACTATTTTTCTCCTAATTTTAAATGACTTTTAAATTACCTTTTTTGCTATTTATTATACTGTAAGCCACCCAGAGTTACAGTATCAATGTGATTGGTGGCATAAATAAATGAAAACCTAGGGTTCTGGAATAAAGCTGCTTACATTAGCTGCACTGGATTAATTCCGCAGATTTTATTGTTGTTGCCAAAGTCATAAAATATGAGACAGGATTCTAAATTTGTATTACAAGGAAGGAAGGAAGGAAGGATTGTTTATCATGTGGACAGAGAGGGTTAGGGCCCTCCCTCAAAAGAGGGAGGGGGATATAATATCATCTATCTCCAGTCTACAACAAAGTCCTTTCAAGAGTTCCAAGAAGGCTCCACACCCATTTACGCTACGCAGGTGACCCTGAAGATACAGATAAGCCTCCAGGTAGCACTAATGACTCACTGAAAGAATGCAAATGAACAGCTGTCTGCAAGAATATAAATCCTTCCATTCCCCACCATCCAGTCAGAGCTGAAGAAGGTTCTTGGATGAGAAGCAAAACATCTTCAAAGAAAAACAAAAAAAGTCCAGCTGCATCATGAAAAAGCATCTTTGGGATAACTATGACCTGGATGACTGAGAAACTCCATAGACATTCTTCTCCTTCTCCTTCTCCGCCCATTCCCCCATCCCCCTCCTCCCTCCCCACCCTCCCAGGGTTAGACCTGAGACTTAGGAAGCACATTTCAAATATTCAATAAATTTCATTTTTTCAAATATCATAAAACTGCTTCTTCAGTGATGAGATTGCCACATTTGTTTATTTTTTCCCGACATGATCATTAACTTTTCAAAGCAAGTATTGTACATAGCAACTGATATGAGATTTTGATTCTTTTATTTTTAATAACTCAATTTTCTCAAAAATGAGACAGATATATTTGAGATTGAAAAACATTTCAATTTTCAAGGAAGCGAGTAAGGAGGGGCAGTTGGATGCAAACCAAAACAGGTATTTCATTTATCATAATGTTATTCCACTGCTGTGAATGGCATATTAGAGTGAGAAGGGTGTAATAAAGACACCCATCAGCCAATAATTAATGAACCGGCCTTCAAATGCCATTTCATGTGAGTGTCACTGCAACATAAGTCATCATATATAAACAGAAGCATAAAAGCTAATGATGCTTCTAAGAACATGCAACAAATTTATAGCTGACAAAGAACAAAAGGACAGCTAGATATCAAAATAATTTGAACCCAACAGGATTTTGTGCACAGTTTACATAGACCTTCTCATAATGAGTACAGCATCACCTACAAAGCCATTTGTCCCTTTGCTAGTTTATGAAATACATTAGCTGCTCCTATTAAGTGCTATTCCATAGAGTTAATGGCAGACATCAATGTAATGCTTTAGCATCATCCATAGAAAGAAAACCCCTTAGCTGAATCAAAATGTTAGTGGAACATCAATATATTCTCCTTAATTAAACAGCAACATTTTTTTCTCCATAAGTACATAGGGAAAAGAAAAGCCACTTTATGTAATGCATGTGGTAAGAATAAGGACGTAGATGCAAGAATGTCACTGTTCCTTTATTGTTTTTGACACTCCTCCAACAGAAGATTCCTCAACAGAATTAAAATAAGGTCTGGAGAATTAAGAATCAGGATTTCCCAACCTAAAGGAAAACACAGAGTTAATAGCAATTGATCTGGAATAAATAGGCTGAAGGGGATGCGGTGGCTCAGTGGGTTAGGACGCTGAGCTTGTCGATCAGATGGTCGGCAGTTTGGTGGGTCGAATCCTGAGTGTCGCGTAGCAGAGTGAGCACCTGTTACTCGTCCCAGCTTCTGCCAACCTAGCAGTTCGAAAGCACGTAAAAATGCAAGTAGAAAAATAGGGACCACTACAGTGGGAAGGTAACAGCATTCCATGCGCCTTTGGCGTCTAGTCATGCCGGCCATATGATGACGGAGACGTCCTCGGACAAGCGCTGGCTCTTTGGCTTTGAAACAGAGATGAGCACCGGCCCCCTAGAGTTGGAAACGACTAGCACGCATGTGCGGGGGAACCTTTACCTTTACCTTTAAATAGGCTGAACTTCCTTCAGGGCCTATGGAAAGAAAGCATTACATATTGGAAGCATCGAGACAGAGTTCCTACTTCAGAGATTTTGCAGAGTGAGAGACTTGAAAACTAGACGAACAAGGAAATTTCCTGAGCCTCAACATGTAAATGTAAGGTTTGTAAATACTCTCTATCATCTTGGTGAGAACGTGGTTTCATCCACGGTGGTTCCTTGATTAGAATATTGTTTTCTGCTTGTTTGTCTGGTGTTGATCCCTTCTTATCTAAGTGTTCCTAGCAACACACGTCCTTTAGCAACCAATCCTACATTGCCTCTGAAACAGTCAAGCTACTAAATATAAATAATGAAATGTCCACCAGCAAACAATGAGGATCAAGAAAGAGCACCAAGAACTTCACAGTTCTACCCTGAATTATAGATTATTATTTTTTTTCTAAAGGAAAATATCAACTCATCCATTTTAAAGTTTGTAGAAGGACCAGATTGATTGGATTGTTGTTTGGAGAACAAAAAGCAGAGTTTTACTATACTGTTTTTTAGAAGGAGAATTATCTTGATAAAAATAAAATAAGCAAATTCCAATTATCTTGGTACAAATAGAAGTATAAAGGTGCAATCTGGATTGACAATGTTTCTAAGATCTACTACACTTAGCTGGACGCATCTGTTGGATAACTTAGGTATAAAGTTGCAAATAAACATTAACTGACAGATGTATCACTACTCACCAGAAATGTGTGTGTGTGTGTTGACTGCCTGACAACTTTATATCTCTCTACTGTTTGCTATCTCTTAAATATGATTTTTGTGCATTTAGATGTTTTCCCCAACCACTTTACATTCACATTGACTCAGGCAAGGGTATAAAAGTCCAAGACTTACCCCCAAAACAGGGAATAAAAGGCTTGTGAGAACAAGGCAATCGTGTGGTTGTAAAGTCCGGAATCCTTAAAACTGAGGAAGCAACAAAGTCCAGTTTTCTAAGTTAAATAAGAATGAGGAAAGGATATCCACAGGCATTCAAGAGGGTCAAAGGTCAGAGCCAATTTCTGGTTTTGGCAGAGAGCTACAGGCACTCTGTAGAGTTTTGTGTTAAAGGTCTTAACAGTGATGCTTGTATGGTTGACTGTGAAGTTTAGGGTTAATTCCATGACCTTGCTGCCATAACTGATAATCATCAAGACTGCAGGAAAACCTCTAGTGCTGCAAAGCCATTGTGGGTGTTCTGTCTCACAACTTTTCAGATGCCTGCTTTTGATAGCAACCAGAATACATTCTTCAACTTTCACTCATAGCTGCTGTGTTTGTCCCAGCCTGGCTTGGCTCTTCTTTCAGAAGCTGAGACCCTGCAGGTCCATTCTTTGCTCAATCCTGACAGTCCTTCTCATCTTCAATGAGGAGTGCTCTAGGGGAGATGTGCTGAAATGTATGTTTGTACTCTGAGCAACCCCTTCATGGATTACTGCCTTGTCGTGGCGAAGGGGCTTGCGTAATTCAATGAAGCTATGAGCTATGCCGTGCAGGGCCACCCAAGATGGACAGGTCATAGCAGAGACTTCTGACAAAACGTGATCCACTGGAGAAGGAAATGGCAACCCACTCCAGTATCTTTGCCATGAAAACCCTATGGACAGTACCAAAAGGCAAAACGATATGACGCTGGAAGATGAGCCCCTCAGGTCGGAAGGCGTCCAATATGCTACTGGGGAAGAGCAGAGGGCTAGTACTAGTAGCGCCAGAAAGAATGAAGCGACTGGGCCAAAGCCGAAAGGACGCTCAGCTGTGGATATGTCTGGTGGTGAAAGGAAAGTCCGATGCTGTAAAGATTTTTTCTCCATAGGAACCTGGAATGTAAGATCCATGAATCAAGGCAAGCTGGACGTGGTCAAACAAGAGATGACAAGACTGAACATCGACATCTTAGGTATCAGCGAACTAAAATGGACAGGAATGGGTGAATTTAATTCAGATGACCATCAGGTATACTACTGTGGGCAAGAATCCCTCAGAAGAAATGGAGTAGCCTTCATAGTCAATAAAAGAGTAGGAAAAGCAATACTGGGATACAATCCTCAAAATGACAGAATGATCTCAGTTCGAATCCAAGGCAAACCATTCAATATCACAGTAGTCCAAGTCTATGCCCCAACCACCGGTGCTGAAGAGGATGAAATTGACCGGTTCTATGAAGCCATACAGCACCTTATAGAACTAACACCAAAAAATGATGTCCTTATCATCATGGAGGATTGGAATGCTAAAGTAGGAAGCCAAAAGATAACCGGAATAACAGGCAAGTTTGGCCTTGGAGTACAAAATGAAGCAGGGCACAGGCTGATAGAATTTTGTCAAGAGAATACGATGGTCATAGCAAACACTCTTTTCCAACAACCCAAGAGACGGCTCTACACATGGACATC